>NC_086370.1:19418155-19523155 GCF_036324505.1 Eleginops maclovinus
CCAGATTGTTCAAAAGTGGCATCTGGCAAAACTACGCCATACTCCAGGCCTTAACAGTTACGATATGCAGATGCTCCTTTCTTTGGTTGTTCGGAAACAAGACAATAGATATACCTCAGTGCGCACATTTAGTCATATCTGTCATATAAAAAACCCATATATAAACACGTCTATCTACATGAGTTTACCGAGTATCTATAAGCATCAAGTAAAATGTGTTGCCAACGTTTCCTATCCGACTATTGTGATCAATATCAGAGGATACAGTATGTTTGCTGCTTTCCTCCAGCCTCTCTTTATCAGAACCCGCCAGGCGTCACTCTCCTCACCCATTGACCCCCTCCCTCCTCATGCCATCACTTCCCCCTCTTCTCCCCTGTGTTTTTAGGGAGTTTTAGGTTCTGTCTGTTTTTTTTTTCTTTCTTCCTCTAAAGGTAAGACGATCCATCCTCTGTTTTTTTTTATTTCTCTGAGAACAATGCTGGGGGACAGTTGGAGCTGGTGGAGGAGAAGGGAGGACAGAGAGACAAATATTCGGGGGGTGGGGGGGGGGGGTAGAGGTGTGAAATTTAAAAGCTAATCATGGTGTCATGGCTCAGGCCAGTAGTAGTCCTCACAACTCTTCAGTAACCCTTTGAAAGTTTATTTCTGTGTACCTTTCTTTCGTTCAATATCCTTCTCATTTTGATAAAATCTCATTCATTTCCTCACAACATCTTTTCTGTAATCCAAGTTTGACTTTTTCCTCGCACATCGCCTGCTAACAAATTCATCTCAACTTTTTAGCCTTTAGTGCAAAACATTAAACATGTTCATGTTTGTAAAATACATATATTTTAACAAACATATAGTCTCCTCAAACTTTCCAGTTTCACTTGGCTTTGACATGGAGTCTTTCCTAATCAGGAGTTTACAACAACACCCTGCGCCCTTTTCAGTTCAACTGTAAATAGGCATGACAGATTTTTATGTAGTGACACAGATTTTTACACAACAAACCATTGATCGTCGGCTAGTAATGAGTATCCTACTTTTGTTGACTTCTGTGAGAAATTGAAGACCTGTTTTTAAAAAACTAACTGATTTTGAATGGCAAATGTCACTTGTTTCATTGGGAACTATAAAATCAAACTTGCACTGTATCAATATGTGATTGAAATTATGGTAAATTTACAAATTGGCTCTTGGTATCAAACTTCTTTTAAGTCTGATTTCATAATGATGCTCGTGAATACATGGATTTCTATATGTCCATCCATAAAGCTCAGTGTAGTCTCATTTCACAGCCATTTCCCTGCGTACATATCCAGATGCTGCCATGATTTCATCTCAGTCACTCTTTGCGGTGTCACAAGAGCTCTTTTCAAGCTCTCAGGCACCATCAGACATGTAGGATTTTATTGAGGGCTCAACTAAAAACCCTTTCATGAGTTAAAAAGCCTTGCGGACTCCTTTCATGTGACAAGGGTAGAGAATGAGAAGGAAGAGAAGGGCTGTAAGGTAGATGAGGAGATGTTGAGTCAGTTGTGTGGAGGTAGAGAGGAAGGCGTTGTCATCCTGTATGCGCTGTACTTGAAGTCTCTATAGGACCAGCTGACTGCCTGGCTTGTGTAACACTCTGTCTCTGATTCTGCTGATCACACTAAATCATAGAAAAACTAAATGAGAAGTTGTGTTTGCTTGTCAAGGTCAGTTGTAGCCAGATGTTCTGAAATCTTACATTCTCATGTGTAATGTAATCTGATTCAGGGTCCAGGGTTGAGAAACACATACTACTCAAACACATTTATCTTTTTCCTTCCCACACTTTCTTTTAGTTTGTCTTAATATTCCTGCTTCTCTTTCTTTCAACTTCTTAACCCTCTCAGATTAAAACCTTGTCCTGCTTTGATGGCCTATCGATCATCAAAATCCCTCCTCTCATTCCCTCCCCATTTCTCCCTCCCTCTCCCTCTCTCTCCCCTGCTACCTGATATGGGTGTCAGGTCATCGACGGTTGTGTCAGACAGAGTCATGAGTCACGCTTCTATTCTGAAGGCTTGCCCTATAAACTGACTGCCATATAGGGTTACTGAACGAACAAACTTTTGGCCAGCAGAAAATCCATTAGCTATATCGATAAACACACACACACATGCATGAATGCATGTATGCACACACAATGAAATACAGACAGGGGCAGACACGTTCTTACACACATAAATACAAATGTGCACAGAGCGAGCAGCAGACACTTAACAGGCACGTTTAAAAGGTAAAACAAGCAAACATGCGCAGACACGTTTCCATTAGCTCTGTCAGTAATTGTCAAAATGCAAAATAAATAATAAATCCTTTTGCCAGGACAATAATGAATATTGTGTGAGAACCATTTAACCTAACTCAGTTAAGAATGCTAACAGAGAGGATATGCTTAAACACACAAACAAACATAATCCTAACAATGAATGAAGGAAGCATGATGGTGATGGAGAGAAAAGCAGTATTAAAACATGACAAGTGAGAAGAGAGAGAAAACATGAGGACAAAGAGTGTGGTTATGATGTGGGTTTGTCTTTGCAGAACCATATTGAAATGACCAGTTTTGGTTTTTCCACCACCATTTAACCCTCCGTTCTTCTCCAGAGGTAACAAATCCTCATCCAACATCAAAGGGAGATGACTGATTTTTACAAAAGATCCACTCTTCTCTAAATCAGTTTGCATGCTGACTGTTCATTCACACACACAAATGCGTGTGTATTAACCCATCAGTCTTCAGTCTCTTCTTGTCTTGGTGTTGCACAAGTGAAACAAGTAGTTTAAAGCCTTTTCTGGCTTAATTAAAGCCTATTCTAGTGAAAAGTAAATTGCCTCAAATAATGCCATTGTTAGTTTCTGCTAATGCTATTGGTGTGAAATGAAATAACAAATCTGGGGTTGGTGGAGTGGAAGGAAAAACATTTTACCAGACCTTTGTAGAGCTCTCCTCATCTTGCTTGAGGCTAAAGATTCAAGATTCAAGAAGCTTTATTTATCCCGAAGGAAATTGAGGGCAGGGTTAGCAAAGAAGAGCAACATTATCCACTATACTAACTTAACGCACACACATCTTAACGTAGGGGTAATGTAGGGACTGTGTTTTGACAAGGAGGAAATTGCATAGAGCAAAACAGACTTTATGTTTCAGTGAGTGCAATTGGTAGAGAACTCGAACTTTGAAAGGACAAAGCAATGTGTCTGGACAAAGAGATATAACTCCCCAACATTTTTTGATTAGACACACTAGTTTTCCATCCTCTACAGTAGTACACTTAAAAAAACAACACCTGTATTAGAGGCGAGGAGTAATACAACTCATACATAAATCACACTGTTATCTCTAAGCAAACATTCACTGCACTTAAAGGATACATACAACTACTTTATTTCTTTCTGATGAATTGTCTGACCCCATAGGTTCAATAGATTATATCTGAAGGGCCTCATAAAGGTTAATTCTAGGAACATATGTATCTCAGGTTGTCAAAGCGTTTTAACTGATTTTTCCAAAGAGATATATATCGGGGTAACTGGAGTCATGCAACGTGACAGATGAGACTCAGGGCAGTTGCATCATTCCAATTTGAGAAATGTCCTGTCAACGTAAAGCATGATGGGACCTTTTCCACAGCTACCCAAATAAAAACTAGAGCATCTCTCACACACACACCAGCAGTTGCAATCACTGCGAGTTAGCACCTCGTCATAAGCATTCCTTTTGAACTATTAGCACAGGCTTCTCTGACCTATCCCGTTTCAAACCACACACACATTCATTTGAACACATGCATACACTGCAACCCAATATGATCCCACTCCCACCTTAACACAATTTTTACTGAAGGCCTCTCAACAACAAGTGCTAGGTATAAAAATATCCTTTGTATCATTAAGGACGTGTGATCTGATTGGTTAAAAGCACGGGCATGTGATAGGTTTCAGCCAATGGAAAGAATGGAGGACAATGTGGATTAAGTTACCTGCATCATTGCTGCCTTTTGGTGTGTGTGTGTGTGTGTGTGTATGTATGTGTGTGTGTGGTATTTATATCAGCAGTAAAAGTATCAGTGCAAGAGGGTCAGGGCTTTGGGTAAACACTTGCCTGCAGGGTCAGTGGAGGGCCTTGTTAAACATGTGGTCAGAAGCTTGTTGGTGTGAATTGACGCGCATCTACACACAAATAAAGGCAGTCACAACTCAAATGCTACAGTTAGGATGAACAGATTTACATTTCTGCAGTTAACTGACCCCACACTCCTCTCTCCATCCCTCATTCCCCTCCAGCCAGCTGCCTGTCCGCCTGGAACAGAAATCAAGACTACCATATTGCACAATTTATGTCAATCCAAATGGAGCAGAAAGGGAAATCAAAGACTTGAGTAGGCGATAAAGTGCATATTTGCCCGGTGTTGTAATACGGTCTGTTTCACTGTGAACCGCTCGCTGAGTGATGTGAAGTCATGCCGAGTATTCAATGGGAGTCTGCTCTTTTCACTTCATTCGCTGGGCGGATTCCTGGTGGCACAAAAAGAGCAAAACCACATGTCATTTATTGGCGCACTCATGTGTTTCATATCCTTGATTGGTTGTCATCCTCTTTGTTTAATTCTTCCCTTAACTCGTCATTGCAGCAGACTAATGTGTACTCACATTTCCAGTCAGTCTCACGAGGGACAGCTTGTCATTGCCTTTGGCGTTCTAATGCTGACGGATCATCATTACTTATCATTGAGCGTCAGCAATGCCTTTTGTGCAGCATGTGTACAATGTGTTGTTGTACTTAATTATAACTTAGACATTGATAGAATGCACGGGATTGTCATAATTGGGCATGTGGCTAAACATCAGTTTGTCACTATTTCGAGCCATTCATAATGGCTCTCAGATACATCACACCTACTTCACTACAGAACCAGTCAGACTTCAGACGATCGCACAGCCACATGTCAGTCTGGGATCGTGGTTGAGCTGGGAAATGACAAACGGTCAAAATTTGCTGTGGCATGGTGTCAAAATCTGGAGTTTCATTTTTGATATGTGAAGACTTTAAGGCCGCTCTAAAATAAGTTGACGATGAAATATTTCACGCCATTCACAAAGTATAATGGCGTATGCTAATTAAGTGGTAGTTAGGTCCTGTCCCATTAATCTAATGTTCTTCTTTTGTAAGTGTTTTCATTTATCTCTTTGCCAAAGAACAAAGCAGTTTTATGAAACATAGATGAGATGCATAAAAAACCATGACTGCAACAGCCTTTCTAAATGAGCGACTTATTATATCACGTCATTTGTTGGTCTTAAAAATAGCTCAAAACATAAGAAAGTCTCATGCTGTCTTATGACTGTTGTTGTAAAATGTACTTTTACGCCACAGTTGAAAATGAGGCCAATCCAGTGAAAGGATGGGAGAGAAAAAGTAAAAACAGACGGAACGAGTGGGAGGATTTAACACGGGGGGGGACGTAGAAACAGACGACTAGACTGAGAGACAAAGAGTGGGTGGACGATAAGATCCCTTAGGAGTCTCTCCATCCAGAACTCAGACACGGCTCCTTAACTCAGCGTGACCAAATACAAACTCTCAGACGATCCCTGAAGACACCCACACACACACAAGCGCTGACCCCAGGGCTGCAGGTTCAGAGGTTCCTCCTTTGGTTTCCCCTCAGCGTCCTTTAAAATCTTCAGATGACAATTACGGCCAATTTGATTAACAGAGGGAGCAGCATGGCTATCATGGCTTTTTTTTTTTGTTTAATGGCGGGCCAGTATATCGTGTTTCACTAGCTGTCATTTATACTACCACGGCAAGGGCGGGGGGGTCCCTTTACTGGCCTAAAGCAGACTTCAAACAAAGCCCAATGGAGAGAGAGAGAGAGCCAAAAGAAAGAGGGAAGAAAAGAAAGACAGAAAGAGAAAGAAAAAACAATTGCACAAAATGAATGAGCAGACAGAGACAATTTAACAAGAGATGTGGGAACATTCTCCCAGTCATCCAGAGTTGGGTTTCGTTTTGGCAGCTCCATGTGAATAGTCATTACTTTTCCAAGGCCATCACATTGTACAATTGCTACTATGTCAGGAAGATAAAACCCCAAACCGCCCGCGCCTGCGTATGGATACTGTCATGAAATCAGTGCGACCATGAAACAGCCAGACAAATAGTCTGGAAATTAGCCTCAAGTTTTTGAACAGGGGGTGGAAGAATTTGTAGCTCTGGGGTGAAAACTAAATGAAGAAACACTCTGGTGTAATGCTCCTTTCAGGGTGACAGAAACCATGTATGAAAGTGAACATAGACACCTGAATTGTGTACACCTGCACTAACACGACAGAAATCTGCGCATTTTAGCACACAAGCACAAAGACTCAGTAAGACACTTTTGGGACACGATATGCTCTGTTAGCCCTCTCTGTCCTGGTCACTTTGATTGGTCCCACTTGCTTTTACGAGAGCTCTGAGCAAATCCAACTGCTTTATTGAGACCAGTTCCCCACCTCCCTTTTTCTTTCTTTCCCTCTATCTCAGACATATAGACCCACAGCGGATAAACAGCCTTCTTCATTAGATGTCTTGCTCTCCTACTAGAAGTCAAATAAAGTATGACATTATATTACTACCAGCTGCTTAACATTCATAAAAAGGCCCTTGAATGGCCTAAAAGAAAGAAAGAAAGCAAGCAGACTGAAAGAAGGTCTAGTTATTTTCCAGTCACCGCAGTGTTTGAGTGGCTGGTGGACCGTGAGTGTTATTAACCTAAACAAATCACCAAACCGCGACCCTAATGCAGTCGGAGGGAATGTTGGATTTATTTTTCTTTCAGGAATACAAATGGTTTTGTAATAAAATTTCGGTGCAGGCTTTTGGGCTTAATGGCTACCTCTTGACAAGTGTAAATGAACAGCCAGTGAGGGAGTGTGAAGGAGGGAGAGACAAGGAAAAAGAGAGAGAGAGCGAGCGAGAGAGAGAGAGAGAGAGAGAGAGAGAGAGAGAGAGAGAGAGAGGTGGTATTAGCTGCAGTGAGAAACAAGGTTTGAGATGAAACATGCTGTTCTCGCCTCTGACACACACACACACACACACGCACACACACATACACACACACACACACACACACACACACACACACACACACACACACACACACACACACACACACACACACATACACACACGTCTGCAAGCATTTAACAATGCAAGGTATTCTTTTCCACGTTCAGTGAGACATTTTCATTAATCTACACAATCTATGCAGCAGTGTGTGCGTGCATGCTTGCTTGCGTGAGTGTGTGTATGTGTGTGTGTTGAAATAGGCTGTTGTTGGAGTGTGTTGTGGTCTGACAGAGGTGGTTGATGGAAATGTGCTGAGTCGGAGCCGTGAGGAAGTGCAGCTGTTGAATAAAACAGGCTCAGCAGTGTGTGTGTGTGTGTGTGTGTGTGTGTGTGTGTGTGTGTGTGTGTGTGTGTGTCTACAGTTCGTGTATTCAACTTTTTTTCTGTCTTATTATACCCTCAGTGGAAATAATCACAACACTTAAATACTCAGCTTTTACAGGTGCTCCTGTGTTTGTGTGTCTGTGTTAGAGTGAGTGAGTGCTTGTGTGTGTTCAGGTAGAGTTAAGTGTGTCTGTCCCCGGTGAGTTTGATGGAAATCAAATCCATTCTATCAGGCAGTATTTACGTGACCCAGGCTCAAATGAACTGCTTCTACTTCTACTCCATCCAATTCATTCTCTGTGTTGGACTGAACCTGCTTGACCAAACTGGCTGTCCTGAAAACACATTACTATAAACCCACATCTCATTGCACAGGCTGATAATATCTACCACGGTTTGATTAAGAGGTTTTAAAGGCATGTTGACAGTATTCAAGATAATGTGTCAAGATCATTTCAATTATCTTTTCTCAGTGGTTTAGTGTGGTGTATATGTATGAATACATTTACTTTGAACAGTGATGAAAAGCAGCGAAGTACATTAACTCAAGAATTGCTTTTTTACCTATTTTTACTTTACTTAAGTATTTCCATTTAATACTAGTATCTACGTCACTTCATTTCAGAGGCAAATATCCTACTTTTTACTCCACACACTAGTTACTAGTTATTTTGTGCCTCATGCTGTACAGGATTACTAATCTATACAATATTTGTTTTATGTAAATTTGGTTCACATTGACAGCAATACTTAAATGCTCTTGTATAAAAATAGGATAACATAAAATATAATACTGTGAAAAGATCCATTCTGCATTTACAGTACGTTTACTTCCGATACTTGAAGTACATTTAACTGATAGTACTTCTGTACTTTATTTATTCTGAAATGGGTTATTGTGCAGATAGAGTACTTTTACTTTTGTACTTTAATTATGTCCTCAATACTTTTGTATATTTACTTTAGTAACATTTTGTAATCAGGGCCTAAATGGTGTGTGGGACATAACCTTTGCTTGGGGACTAAGCAAAGAGTTACGTGTGTGTGTGTGTGTGTGTGTGTGTGTGTGTGTGTGTGTGTGTGTGTGTGTGTGTGTGTGTGTGTGTGTGTGTGTGTGTGTGTGTGTGTGTGTGTATGTGTATGTGTGTGTGTGTGTGTGTGTGCGTGTGTGTGAACACAAACAAGTTGAGAGGAATAATCCCCTCCTCGCAGGGTTTTACGTGCACACGCATGCATAACCTCAACTCTTTTAACGGCACGATGATTATCAACAAGTCAGTCATTTAGCACGTTCTATCTGCTCTCTGTCCAGCCAGGAAGTGTTCACACACACACACACACACACACACACACACACACACACACACACGCTCAGACGCAGACCTGCATGTCTACACATTTTATTTACATATACACATTTTGTAGACGTGTGTGTGCCTGATAACATAACCGACGTGATAAAGTTCCTTCTTCTCCATACTTCTCATCTTTCTATTCTCCTCCTCTCTCCTTACTTTGCTATTTACCCTTTCTCCCTCTCCTCCCCCCTTTCTCTCTGGAACTAATTTCTTCCTCTGTAGCCGGTCTGTTTAAGATACTTCTTAGATGTTCACAAGCGAAACCTGCTTTATAAACACCCGCAGGTCACAACCATTTTAAAATCAACCTTGTAAACATAAGGTCGGAGGAGGATAACTTTTCATTCGCTCTGAAATGTAATTTCATCTGTCGGGCAATAGGTGTTTCTGAAATATGGACATGTTACCTGGAAAAATAAATTAACTGTGTCCAAAACAAATCAGCTCTGCACCTTAATAATTTCTCATTAAGGGATTTGTAAATATGGCAGCAGACACACACACACATGCTGGTACAAACACAAACAAATACACACGTCAGCTGCGCTAAAGTGAGCATGGCTTGAGATTCTGGAGAAACACAAATACACACACATCTAAATGGCTAATGTCAATGTCAGCATGAAGTGTAAAGAAAAATCTGTCAGCAGTGTGCACACACACACGTACACACACACACACACGTACACACACATACACACGGAGGGAAAATAGACTCTTTGCTGTCATGTCTTCTAATGTCCAGCCAAAAGACACACAGCTAAAAACTCAGGCTGACATTTCCAGTATGTTATGGAGGGAGAGGGCAAAATAAACATAATAAATAGAGGGATTGACATCATGTGTCTACTCTGGAGTGGCAATATAGAAAAAATACCGTGTTCACTCAGAAAGAGCTGAGAGAAACAGAACAGCGCAAGAGAGAACGTTTATTTGTACTTTAGAATTTTTACCTGCGTGATCCAACCAACATTCCCACAAAATATGATTGATTTATGATTGATATGTCCAATGTTGTACTATCAATAATGGGCTCTTCGTGTTTCGTCTTGTTTAGTCAGTGTCATCCGGTGCCACAGGTGGCGCTCAAGACAAGTTTAGAAGTCAACTCAATATAATTTTCTCCAAAACCAGACATGTACACTAGAATTAACCAGAAAAAAAGATCACTGTCTCTCCATTAAACTGTGAATATGAATGGAGAGGGGGTGTGTGAGGGTCTGGTGCTATAAAAAACATTTTATTTATCTACAACTTAATTGATAATCCCCTAGACTTTTATCCACAATTTGCTTTCCCTCTTCACGTTTATGGATGCTCTTTAAATGTGAAGTATGCCTTCATGTGTGAGAGTGTGTACATGTGTGTGTATTTTTGTCTTATTGCAAAGCAAGTAGTATTTTTTTCGTCTATGAGATAGAAACCGTTCAAGCGCCAACATATAGTAGCTTTTATGCACTGGAAAACTGAAAAGATTGTTTGAGTGTGAGATAGACAAAACAAGAGAAGGAAGAGGAGGGAGGAGGGGTGAGAAAGGGAGGGGAGAACAAGGGGAGCGTTGAAAGATTCATAACAGCCAACCAAAGCCCTGAATGTTTATTTTCGCTAATTATGCATATGAGCCGTAACGCGATACGCTGTGCTGTGGGAATGCCACAAAACTAATTATGGTGTAACTCAAATCCTAATTAGCCCATAAACACACACTCACTCTCAGAGAAACAGACACACACTCTCACACACACATGTACACATGCAGTTAAAACTGTGTCTCTATTACAAACTGCTAAAAAGCTATTAGCATAGCTCTTACTGTTGTACACACACTAACACATGCTCACACACACACACACACACACACACACACACTAACACACACATACACACACACACACAAACACACACACACACACACACACACACACACACACACACACACACACACACACACACACACACACACACACACACACACTCTCTCACTGAGTTTCCTCATTTACAGTTTACGGCTTAAACGCAGGCTATGGTATTTGGTGTTGTCGTTAATGTGAGACTGTAAAGCTCGCGGCTGCTGTTTAGGTATGTTTAGAAGACTGGGAGCTCCTATAAGCCACATTATGTGGACATCGGATACTTAAGTGTCTAGACAATCTTGAACTGATTTTTTCTTTTCTTTGAGAATCCTCGAAAATGACCCATCATGTACAGTATCGGAAGCTAAAACACATGTAAATAAAAGAAAGAATTCAAGCTTTTTCTTTCATTTCAGATTTAATTTTGAGTGTACGTTCTTGTTGTATGCATGAAAGCCAAGTCACAGATTATTGCAACAGTAATATACCTACCATCAGTAAGCACAACTTGAAAATAGTGTATGTTACTGTCCTGCAGCTCGTATTTCCATCTGTAATAACATATTGTTCATCAAAAATGGAACAGAAAAAACTGCCTTTAAGCCAAACTCATGAATTTACCTTTATGAAGAGGAACACGTTTTTTGGGAAAATAACAAAACATATCAGATGTCTTGGTGGGATTTTGTCTTATTTCCCCTACAACGGTGTCCGAGACAAGCTTCACTTGAGGGTTTCAGTCCTCATGTGTCACATTATCCTCACTTCTCCTGTTCCAGACATGGGTCCAGTGTAAACCAGCATGACAGACACTATATACTCTGGTGTTGGATTGCTGACTTGGCCTGAGCAACACTCAAATGTTCAAATCACTGATGAACCATACGCAAAGCTGATCAGGCCTTGATTTTCCACAACAGATACAGTATATCTTTGGTTACTTGTTGATATATATTTTCAGTTTTGTAATCTAGGAAGGCTCAAGAGGTTTGGAGAGTATGGATGCTGTAAATGAATGTGGCACAGCGTAGGGTCTCGTAAATTTCCCAACAGAGGTTCTGAAAGATTGATTGACTGCTGAATTATACTTGTTTTGTATTCACAAAGCAACATAATGTGGTATAAATGCCTTGTTGCACATGCTTATCCCAGTACATTTCCTGTGTTATGAGAGTGCGCATTTGTTTATGCTTTTAAATCAAGATACACTGAAATTTCAGCACATAATCCACTGTAAACTCTGATTAAATGTTTACAAGAGATGGTTAATTCACTTGAGCTAAAAGCATTTTTTTTAACAAATCTAATTCATTTGAGTGGATTATCTTCATCAGTTGTTATCCTATCTTAAGACCCATCGCATGTAAAGAAATATAGCACCATAAGGTTTGCAGAAAGCCAGATTGGGTTAGATTAGAGGCAAGTCATAGGGGCACAAGGTGTGTAATTCTATCCAACCCTCGGCTCTCAGCTTCAATTTAACTGAAAACACTGCAAGCAAAAGACCCTCTCTGCACAACCCAAAGTCTGTAAGAGAATAACTCAAGCGAAACACCTTGAGCCTATTTCAAACAAATTTGCCCCGAATCAAAGTGGCACTTATGAATAATTACACCGTGTGTTTTTAGGTTGAAATAAGAAGGAAAACAACAATTAAATTTGAGAGTTTTCCCTCTTTTTCCCCCGTCAACCTCCTCCTTGTAGGCAGTTCTGTCAGCGTGTGTGCCCTGATAGCTTGGGGAAGTATCTATTTACTTAGTGATTAGAACAATTTGACTGTCGTGGGCTGGTAAATTCAAACCATTCACTCCGGCAGATTGGCCTAGACAACATCATCAAGCCACAGACACACATACATGGACACCCACACACACACAGGCTAAACCCGCTCTCAACATGCATACAAGACCCTCATCTGGATTTCTGTCGGGCTGTCTTTTTTTCCTCCATGTTACCCTCAAACTTAAATAAACCTTCACATATAATTACAGCTAATTCTGTATATTTTCACGTCCATTTTCTTGAAACACTCAAAAACGATAGGCCTCTTAGAGCAGAGCAAGTGCACACGTCTTGATGAAGGAAAGCACACTCATGCTTCTTGACTCAGGGGGGGAAACTGAAAGAGCGTCTTTTATTGATTCAGAGGTGAAAAAGGTAAGAGCAACATTAGCCGCTCGGTCCTTCACTCACGGCCTGTATTTTGTTTGTGCAAAATGCTGTTCATCTGATTTGGCGTTGCCACGATGAAAACATTATCAGAATCAACCCGTCCTCTTACGCAGAATGTGTTGTGGTCACGACTCGATGTCTCTCTTGTAGTCAGTTCCAAAGCTGGTAAAAGGGAGAGAGTGGAAAGTCAAATTAAACACTCAATCCGGAATCCAGTTTGGTGCCACCTGTGACCTTCTCACCCAAAGCATACGGACACACGCAGACATGTAACATGCACACACACAGAATTCAAATCCCTTTGCTGCACGAGTTTACTTAGCTTAACATTAGAAGAAGCTATCATGGATAATTAGCACCATTCACTTTATGCTAGCTACAGTAGCTCACTGAAGCAGTCAACAAGATTTGTGTGGATTAACTTTGCTGTGTCACTTTCTTGGGTCACAAGCGCTTGAAAGGTTGTTATTATTCAGCCTGCAAACACTTGAAGCAGACTCGACACTTCCATTGTTGCTGAATATTGTCTGATTGGGTTAAAATTGCAATTTGATCTCAAACAAAATTATTGAATTTTGTTCTGCATTATTGAGTGAGCTGTGCATTTTGTGTGTTTTCTGTAGACTCGACTCAGGACAGACAGTAAAATATTAGATAAAAGGTATGGCAGTCTTTCTGAATTGTCTCAAACCCATGTGGTATTTCCGTTTTCTGAGAGTTTCACAGTTTGGATAGTACGGTTGAGCAGGAAAAAGACACCTCACTAATGCCCCCTGTGCTTCATGAGTTCAGAGATTCATTCAAACATTTTGCTATTGACACAATTTCATAAAACTCAGGATTAAATCTTGATATATCTAGAGTACAATGAGGCATTTCTGGTGACCTTTAAGCTGTACAGAGAAGACCACGGAGCTATGTAAAAATGGGATGAAGGTGGCCTTTAACATTTCGTCACACTCGCAGAGAGGAGGCATTTTGCCTTGAACCTTCCTTACAAGTCTGCCTGCTTCTTGTTCTGGCTCCTGTTGATGACTGCTGATTGGCACTGACTGTGTATTTGTGTGTTGAGTGTTTGACTGGGTTTCATATCATGTTTGGTGTATGTGTGTATTTGTGTGTGTGTGCCGTGGGGGGGGGGGGGGGGGGGGGGGGTGATATCTGGACAGTGTTCCTCTGGCCAGAGAGGGATGTAAGTGATTAACAATTCTCCAAACACTACTTTTCCCTATTTATACATATTACATGCCTCTCACAGCCACCACAGGCACTCCCTTTGCACTACAAGCTGTGAACAACACACACACACACACACACACACACACACACACACACACACACACACACACACACACACACACACACACACACACACACACACACACACACACACACACACACACACACAGGAATAAGCACTTCACTGCACTTGCAAGCTGCCTGCAATTAACCAATCATCATCACCGTCATCATGGTCATCATCATCATCATACAAGGGAGCACTACACACACACACACACACACACACACAAACTAACACACCAGTGCACGCCATAGACCCAGCTCCCCATTGAGAGTTAATTTACAGCATGTTGTTTTTGTTTAACTTTAACTTCATTCTCTGGAGGGTAATCTGTTTTGTAAGCTCGGTAAGCTGCTGGCCGTGTCCGTGCAGCCCTGACCCGTCCTCCGCAATTTACTTTGTATCCGAGTATTGAATCGTTCAAGGAAGTGCCACATTTTAAAAATCTTTTTACTGGTATATCATTTTCCTCTTTAACTTTTGTGTCTTTGTCTTCTGGTTTGTGTGTTTTACATGCCCTTTTGCATGTATGTGTGTAGGATCAGCCACATGGCACGTGTGCAAGGTGGCTGCAGCATCCTAGAGTGACATTTGCTTTATGAAGTTTTAGTGGATGTTTTAGATGATAAGGTCCATGGTGTGTGTTTGGGTGTGAAACATGTCTTCCTCTATACTGGAAGTTTATGTGTTGTTGCTTCCGTATTTTATCTTCCTCTGCTGTTAAAATGAGGAGTTAGAGATGATTTCCTCCTCATTTTACAGGCAAGTTAACTGGTTTACATGTGTACACAACATGTGTTGTTACAGTTTTGTATAACATTTGTTTAATGTAGTTGGTTGGACAAATGTCACAAAAGGAAATGATGCAGATTCGTTTTAAAAAGCTGCAACAGATATGGTTGAAGTCATTTTATCCCATTATATTATTTACAGAATAAATTGGATACTTGCATCCTAAGAAAAGTCATCATGAAAAACTATATATATATAAAACATATTAAAACGTTAATTTATTCTGAATTAGTTTGCATTTACGTAATTTTTGTTGTGCAGAAGATGGTCAGGTATACATGGCAAACATGACAACAGGGACAGCATTATTATGGATTAAAAGAAACAAAAATCCTCTTTGAATAACTTTATTGAGTCATTTAGGAAACTTATTTGAATTGTTGATGCATTTCAATAGTAAAACATGGCATAAAAGCCTTTGATTACCATTAGCATTTTTGTCACCCTCACACCGACTGGATACAGCAGCTGGAGTTAAAAACAGGAGAGTGGAGCCGCTGGCTGACAGGCATGCAGCGCGCTAATGTGTGAGGCAGGAATGAGGAAGGCTAACAGGCAGACAGCGCGCCTCTCTGCTCTGTGCTGCCCACGGCCTGATAGCTGATCTATCTGCACAGAGAGAGGGGCTGATTAGTTTAAGAGGGCCTGAGGGCTTCATTACAATATCACAACAAACAATTGTCACGTCTCTGGAGGCTAGAAAACACATTATATGATAGATATTGTAACACACTCCTGAGAACAGCATGGGAACATTTAACCCACTCCATCAAGATATCATTTATTTTAGTATCATCCTTTCAACCTATTGTTTTGTGGTTTTGTATATTCATAAATCTTTGTTATTTTCCACCGAAATACAACAAGTGGTTTAAAAATTGTAAAATCTCTGGACTTTACCTTTGTTTCTTTAGCTCTGGGGAAAAGCCTTGAACTCTGTATAGCTCATTAAACTTGTGAATTTTATTGTTAGTGATGAAATACACTTAACAGCATTAGCGCTTTTCAAAAACCACATAAAATATTATAACCGGAATAAAACGACAATTTAATAAAACAAAATTTAAAAAAAAGTTTTTTGATTTAAAAGATATAAAAAATTACCAAAAGTTAAAATTAAAGAATGTTAAAGGAAAATGATAAATCAGTCATTAGTTAAATAGTTAAGACTCGTGTAATTTTAACAGGCAATTGTGATTTGACAGGAAAATGAGACACTATTAAATAATTGCATTTGGAAAAGAATGAATCACTCTGGTAAGCAGTTGGGGCTGAGCTGCTGCTCGGACAAAGAACTGGTGTTGGGTTGCATTGCAGTGGCCTTTGTGCAACACGCTCACAGACACACACACACACACAGACACACCACACACACACACACACACACACACACACACACACACACACACACACACACACACACACACACACACACACACACACACACACACACACACACACTCTTTAGTAACCCTTTGCTTAGTCCCCAAGCAAAGGTTATGTCCCACACACCACTTATCTCTCATTTGTGGGAGCCAGACTTGAACGGCTCATTCATAAATTGATGTAGCCCGTACAAACCTTTGTAAATAATGTGTAATGTCACACGGGAAGCTAAGTGAAATATAGATCTAACAAATGACTTACTTCAGCTGTGAATAGTTATTTTTTGTGAATTAAAAAAATATATAATTTACTTTTATATTATTTGGGATAATTACTGAAACATTTTATCTTTATTCTTTATATTTTAAGTTCAGAATAGGAGATACATTTTCACAAAATGTAGGTATGTTGGTATTTATTTCTGTCTGAAGCTACAAAGTTCTAAATCTCTGCAGATAAATTAAAACTGTAAAAAAAGAAAGGAAACCCCTGCCTTTTATCATTGCGTAATGACCCATAATCACCAGAATTGATGGCATGCAGAATATTTTTGAACCATCATCAGAGTACTAATTATCCACCTGACTGAAATCTATTAAAGGTTATGATCACGCTCATTACTCGTCAACAATGTCCAGAGCTCTTGTCAGCCCGATGATTAATGACCCTCTCACTTAGACAATATTGTTTTAACAGGATTTCTAATCGAGTAACTCGAACTGCCAACAACATGCAGAACAAATTGGAGAATAATCTTTGGATAAAACACAGAACATTGACATTTATGCAACATAAACTAAACTGCAGTGGACAAAGCACAGACAACCAGCTTACTGTGTGGCACATTATTGGCTCATATCTCCGTGACTCACATGATGGTGTTTTTCATTAACTGCAGTTACTATATATTACCACTGACCTTTCGGGATGTTTATTGTAGCCAGCTCCTAATTACTAATCAGAGTATCTTGTGTAATTAAAATTAAAAATATTCCTTGACTTATTCAGAATACATACTTAATGTGGCGTTTTATTTTGAGAATAAAATAATTATATACAGTAAAAAGAAATGTATATTTCTCTAATTATAGGAAGATTTATCCGTGCTAAGAAAGTAAGTCAACATTATAAAAACACCCTACATACTCAAATTCACATTCACTCTTGAAAGGAGCTTTATTGGCATGACCATATCAAAAACATTGTATTGCCAAAGAATAATATACAAGATGTCACAACAGCAACAACAACAACAACAACAACATGATAAATACAACAAAAAACTTTAAATGGCAACAACTTTCAGTTAACCACCAAGACATCCTTTAAGAAGAGCAAAACTGTGAAAATCCTAAGACTGCATTTGCTCTCGCCCGCATTATAGACACTGAAAAGGTATCTTTGTCTCTGTCTCAGCTGCAGCGAATTAACAGCGACAGAGTTTTAAGGCTGAGCCGGCCTCATCCTACTTAAAATATTTAGTGGTAGTACCTACTGCAAGTTTGTGTCTGTTACCTAATTTAAAATAAAGCATGTGTAGTTTGTCATTAATTTAGTTAAACACTTTAACTTTGGTGTTGTTATCTGTGCATCTTTTCTACATATGAACTCGTATGTAAACGATCTGGGAATGCACAGTGTGTGTTAGTGTGTGTGTGTTCCAGAGCAGTGTAGGGTGTTAAAGGCGTTGGTTGGGGGGCTCAGCAGGGACTGCAGCATGGAGTCTTAATTCAATTTAAAGCTCCGTGTTTTGACAGGAGTTAAGAGTTAGCTGGGGTGGTGAAAAAGCTCAAGAGTCTGCAGCATATAGATCAGAAACACACACTTACGTATGCATGCACCCACACACTCGCATACAAGGGTGCACTAGTGCATGACGGTCAAACTTGCAAGTGCAACGACCTGTTGCACAATATTTTTGAGTCAAAATTTGTCACGTGAATCCGAGCGAGCATTTTCAGCATTGCCTTTCAATAGAATGAAGTCCACACTTATTCCCACTGTATATCAATACATTTCATAACTGTGCCAGATCTGATACAGCTTAATTTGATCCTGAGGAATAGAGTTAAATAACCGGCAGCACTCAAGTTCCAATAAGCGCCTGGAGGAGAAAGCAGCGGTGTTGTCTAGAAAAAAACGCTGACGATAAATGGTAATAAAATAAACACAAATAAATAATCAATTAATCAAAACGCGGCAACTATTCTCTGTCTGGCCTCATTACAGATATCTTGGATGAGGTGTGTGTGTGTGTGTGTGTGTGTGTGTCTCTCAAATGCAGCTCCAAGTGTATGCATGTGTGGGAATGTGTGGCCCCCTGGAGAGAGAAAGCAATATGTTTGATTTGCATAGCGCTGGGAGATAATATATTGTAATTTTGTTTATTATTAGTCATTCTCCCATAAGGAGCAGGTATGCATTCAGCCTGGAGGGAAAGGTCTGTGCAATCTGAGTGTTTGTCTGGTGGCATATCTGAAGCAAGGTGCTGCTGTGAGCTTCTCGGAGCATGTTTGCGGTCAGATACGTGTTTGTATGTTTGGTGTCTGGACTGTGTTTCAACAGAGCAGTGTGTGTGTGTGTGTGTGAAGTGAGAAATAGATGGAGTGGGAAAGAGAAGTGATTGCGGTATCCCGGTTGTTAGGTAGGTTATGGGGCCTATCTGTTTCACATCTTCCCTTCCCATCGTCTGGTTTCCTGCCATTGATCAGAACAACCCTCCTCCTCCTCCTCCTCTCCCTCTGCACTGATGGACAGAGAGAAACCTGATCGTGGAGGTGGGGGGGGGAGACAGAGCGAGGGAGGAAGGAGAAGAGAAGGGTAAAGGCATCAGTGCCGTCTGCAGCCTCCTCTTGTCAACCGTGCAGAGAACCCTGCAAAGAGCCACATCACAAATGGAGTATCTTATTCTGCCTAATTTAATTTCTCCATTCCTCTCGGCTTTACTGTAAAATGAAAAGATCATCTAACCGTGTGTGTGGGGTGGGGGGGCGTAGAGGAGGCGACAGGCAGGGAGCTCTTTAGTGGAGAAGTTAGGGCGAGAAAGAGAGAGCGTTTTCCAGGGAACAGATGTTGGAGGAGGTGTCAGTCACTCGTATCACGGGGACCCTGTTTGCCGTAGCACCCTCAGAGCCATAACACGGCCCCCCATCGCCCTCCGACACACAAATCCACACTCGCACACATCCACACGCTGGGATTTTGAGTGGCAGTTGCGCCGCTGCTCCCGCCTGCCGGGGGGGTCATCACCCCGTCCATCTGTTCCTGATCGGCCTCCGACGTTGAAGGCAGTTGCCTCACAAAGTCCTGTCCCCTGAACACACACAAAAAGAGCATAAAGTAAATCTGTGAAATTGACCCTTTTGAGACGGTTTGAAGTCCCAGAGCTTCATGTAAATGTTAAACATCACAACGGAGAAACTCAACAACAGACTGAGGTCAGATGAGCAGCACAGCACAGCGGGGAGGGACTGCTGTGCAGAGCAGCACGTTTTAAATCTGGCGCAACAGGTCAGAAAATGTGTTCTCCTATTGCATCAGCAGCAGAGAGGCACAATGATGGAGGAGAGATAAACAGACCTCCATCAGATCAGATACATATTTGGATAGTTAAAAGAAGTATAAACAAAATACGTTTCCATGATCTTACAGTAACTTTTAAACACTGATTTAGATGTTACTGTAAAATCTTTTGAAATGTCTCTTCAGGAAAAGATGTGTGATGTAATCCAGTAGGGCAATTCTTTAATTAGCCTAGATGTGTGAATTAATCCAGAACATCAGGCTTTGCTCACATAAATACAAGATATATCTGAAAAAAACGTGATTATTTTCAGTATATTGAGTCCAAATGTAATTGCGCTATGCAGCCGAATTAGTAAATATATTCATGTTTCTGTCCTACAAAGTGTTTTCAGACATTTGCCCCTTCTTCTCGCGTAGAGATTTCACTCAAAGCAAATATTAAATTATATAAATTTCAATAATTTTGCATTTAACTCCACTTAAATTCAGAGTAGCCTACCTCTCTTTTAAATGAAACAACGGCTCCTCAGGTTGCGTGCCGAATATTCTTCCTCAACTGTCTCTATTATCTGCAGCTTCCCTTTCTGAGAGGGAAACTTCCTATATCAGATGTATGGGGATTTAGCAAATAATACTGTAAGTTATCTGAGAATTGTTGGGTATTTATTGCAAAGAATCACACACACCACTAAAGTGCTTTTATAGTTTAAACAGCTCATGTTACTGCAGCCCGTTGCTCAATTGTTTATTTCAGTAAATATGTGTTCCCTTTTTAGTTTTTTATATCAATATTCTTTCCTTAAGTTATTTTATCTCCCTATCCCTTAAGTTCCTTGTTCTTCTTCTCACACACAGATTCTTCTTTATTTCATGGATTTCCTTCTCATTGTGAGCTCAACTGTGGCCAGACCTCGGGTCAATACTGCAACCTGATAGGCCCACAGTCTGGTCTCTAAACCCCTGCAGGCTCCTACCTACACTGTCACAGCCGCACCAACACATTATTCAGCTCCAGTCTCTGCAGCGCAACCACAGAAAAGGGAGAGAAGAACAAGGTTAAATTAAGCATAGTAAGGCCGTGTTCCTGCATCAGGGCTGCGGCTGCTCTACAGATAAGGATTGCTGTCCGTTGATATGAAATGATCGACTGACTCTTATGTGGCCGCTGGAAGCTGTGACAAAACAAACTCTACCTGACAAGTACTGGTTAGAAGGCGTGACTTTTAGTTTACTTTTGCTGAAGATTGTTAGTCTTTACTTGGACTGTAACAGCAGTATTCAAGTTTCAGTTCCTAGGGCAGTGTTATTACAAGCCGTGGATTAGGAGTGTGACTGTCAGCACCCTTAACACAGTTTCCAACTCAGAGAAATGATGTGAAGAAAGATCAGAATGTAACCTGTACGCATATCTGTAATAAGCACGTTTCTTTGTGAATACTCATATCATTATTGCATTCTCAAACAATACAGTCCAAGACCTTTGATGGATTTAAGGTGCAGCTGTTGGGAAAAATAAAGAAAGTAAAAACGCTTAAAACCAGCAAGTGTTCATTATATCTCCAGAGGAAATCTCCACAGATGTGTGTGCATTTATCAAACTGAGCGATCGCCTCTTCTTGCCTACTTCTTGCTGAGCTGCCATTCTGTTTCTGCTCTGAGAGTTGGGAGACACAGGCCGTGGGAGGCTTTGGAGGGGATTATTCTGGGTTTTAAGGAGATACAGGCTGGTAGTAGAGATCTGGGTAAAGTGGAGATGAGTGGATATTCAGGGGCTGAAATTGTCTCTGCGCTGTAAATCCAGGCAGGATGGGAGGATAGAGAAGATGAACCGAGGATTGTCTGTTTCCCCTGATATAGATGACTGTATATGTATTTATGATAAATGATCGCTAAGGGCCACAAGTGCGTTGGCGAGTGTCTGAACATATGGTACGTGTAACTGTGGACACAAAAGGCAAAATATACACACATTTCTACCAATCAGTGTTTGTTCCAAACCCAAGCTGCTTTTAAAGTTTACAACTTTTTTGTTTTGAAACTCACTCGTTAGGGTTCAGGCTGGAAGAATGTTATTTATAACATAAGATGGATCTCCCCCACCCCCCATCTTTTATTATAAGTCTGCCTGATGGGACAATCTTAAAGTCATCATCTCTGTTTATAAAAAGAAACTCCCAATCTGATTTCACATTGTAGCAAAAGCAAAGCCACAAGCAGGGTAAGTGATAGCAGTCAGTCTAAAGCAATGCCGTTGTTTATAAGCCGCGACAAAAAAAGACGAGACTCACAAATTCACAGAGCTCACAAACACATTTGCCCGAGGCATCTTGTGGTTCCTCCTCTGTAGGTTATTCCCACTCTGCTGAGCTAATAGAGTCGGATAATGAATTTACTCCCAGTCACCCAAGCAGTTTTTAATAAAAGGCAAATTCCCTCTCTCCCAGAGTTATTGCCAGCAGTGTCCTTACCACCACAGAGACGAGTAATTATACCCTAATGGCATTAGGCTGCCTCGCTAACAGTTATTGGCATTAAAACTGCTCACACAATATATGCAAAGTTATTATTTGCAAATCTTTAGATAAACGGATGACTACATTGATGTAATGTATTTATGCTGGACATTTTATATTGCATGCAAGCTCTTAAAATGTATAAAAGTTAATGGCATTCAGGACTCTGGCTATGTATTAGTCGGGAACATGAAGCAGATTTATTTTAACCAATCTAATTTGCTTTAAATTAAACCCTTAACCCTTTGCCCACATATAAACTGACTGTATAAATGGATTACAGTGCGTTAAGGCACCTACGCTGTGTTGGTCACTGGTGGAAAAGGGGGCATTTCACTGTGTAAATAAATGATTTAATGCATTGAAAACCTTTCCCTTAATTCACCATGAGAAACTTCACAAAAAACCCGAAGTTATGTGAAGGAAATTAAATGATTTCATTTTCCGTGCCTTGAGAACAGAAAAAAAAGCAACAGCTGTCGTATTTGTAGGAGTTAATAAATGTCATGGCCAGAAATGTAAGTTTATGCCCATGACCAGCACACACACACCCTACACACCCTACACACAGCGGCAGAGAATATACTGCGCTCACTGTATTCTCTGACCCTGCACACCAACAGCACTGAAAACCTAGCCGACTATAAAACAAGCTGCTTCCTAAATTTTACTTTGTCACTTGTGGTGGTGGAGTTTCTCTTAAATTTGTAATGCAATATTGGTGAATAAGAGAGATTCAGATAAACAGATGTATATCTGAAGCAGTGTTACCTTGATTTTTGTTGTAATGTCTTTCATATAAAAGTTATACAATATCTTATACAGATGTTTCTATCGTGAGTTAAAATATGACTTACTTTTTCTAACTGTTTTAAGTGTCATACATTTGTTTAGCAAATAGTTGATACGTTTTTAAGTCCTTTGATTGTAACAGATCATTCTGAAACTCTCTGTTCCCCCCATTTTCCAGCTATATAAAGCACTTCCAATAGTTAAGATTTTCTGAAATATTTCGCTTTCATCTAAAGCTTGTAATTTTTTTCTCTTTTACATTTCTGTCTTTTTAGTCCTAAAAATCTCTGTCTCAGAAATACATCCCCCTCCTGTGCCTTCCTAAAGCAAGGAAACACTCCAATAACGGATCCAATAAATACAGCCTGTAATAAATCACTAATAATTTACAGAAGATCCCTTTAACAGCTTTGGACTGTGCATCACTCAGACCCCCGGGTCCTCATCCTCCGTACCCTCTGCACTAATGCAGCGCTAATGCAGTGAACGGGGGGCTTGTTTTTATTAGCTAGTGTCCCACTGTTTGGATAATCTCTCGATTTGCCAAAGCCCCTCTTTGACAGCCCTCCTCGTCGAGCCCCGAGCTCCTACAGGTGTCCAAACATCAGCTAATGGAGCCGGCACCATCGTTAGGCAGCAACACAGAGAGAAGGAGACACACACACAGATACTTGGGCTCCATTTTGTCAATGCAAGGTTTTGCACTGCTGAGAAGCATGTGAACTAAGTTTGTCCCAAATTCATCACAGAGATAGTTTCAGTAACCCTCACTCTGCACATGCCCCGACAGACATCATATTAGTGGAAAATATGAAAACCAAGATGATCTGCTAAACATGCCACTCGGATGCTCGGGGCAAGTTCCTCTTCCACACCGGCTGTCTAGCAATCAACGCATGTCAAACACAATACGCATCAACGGCAGTCTGTGGATGAGTACCATGTGACTAGATATCTTGGCCCAAGAGTGTAACTGCTGCATCGGCTTATGATGATAACACAGGAAGCACACTGCAGAAAGCGCTGAGGACAATAAGTCAGATTTGCACATGCTTTTCCATCATTCTGAATAAATGGAGATGGTTTCACAGTTAGGTCAATTTCACTTGTAGAGATACTGTAGAAGTGGATTGACTTTTGAAAGTGAGAAAACTGAAGATAGTCTGGGAAATACTTGGCTTTTTCACACTGGATCAATTTGTCGTTAATTTCAGAGTTTGTGAATGTCCTAAAATCATAACTGTATTTTTAAAATGATTGTCTTCTTAATGAGTTACTCTAATACTCTGCAGTGAAGCGCGTCAATCTCTCTAACCATAGTTCTGCCTCTCTCTATCAGTATATGTTAATTCCTAAAATGGAAAATACAAGCAGAAAGTAAACAATCAAAGTATTCAGAAAAGTATCTGCACTCAGAATTGTAACTAAAGTATCTCTTGATGAGTATTTCCCTCTTCTGGTGTGTGTGTGTGTGAGGCTGCAGAGTAAGGAAGTGCAGTAGAGAGAACTGTGTGTGTGTGTGTGTGTGTGTGTGTGTGCCATGTCAGCCCATTGGAATGGTTGATGAGTTCACACCAAGAAGGCCCGGGTGATGATGGGATAGGTCTTAATGTAGACAGCCATAAACACAGCGGGCCATCTCTAATCCTGAGAGGCTCCTTTGTGTACCTCACGCTGCACAAACTGTTTTGATGAATCTCCCGACCCCTGACCCTTTGATGACGGATGGCGCTCTGAGGGGAAATGTAACCAGAAGGCAGCGCATCGCCTGGCCATCCTGTTTGGGAGATGAAATGGACTCTTGCTTCATCATCCCAGTTTTTTTGCTATGATATATTTGGTTTCAAGCCCGTGTGGCAGATGGCTTGCGGAGGGAAGCGGCAGTGCATGTTGAGGATTTAATTTAGCCTCTTTATTAGCATGAATTACCCGCAGTAATTATTGAATAATCCCTTTTTTTTTAAATGTGTTTAAACTCACATGTCATACTCTCTTCTGTGAGTGAAAAAAATCTCTTTGCAGTTTTGAAAAAATGCGCTCAGAATAAGAAATGAAGTCCGATATTGAAGCGGTTAAACATCTGCGGCCCAGACACAATGACTTGTCAGGAAATCTAAACTACATTTCTACCACATCATACAAACACTCACAAAGCATTACAATGGGCATCAATCATATTGTTTTAAGTCAGTATTGTCAATCCAAAATAGAGAATGTTAGCCACTTCAGTTTTTTGTTTATTTACGTTACATTGATTTTAGCTTAAATACCCAAAAATGGATGGAAATTAAAGTTTGATTCGAATTAAATCAACTTTTTTATTGTCACACGTACACAGCAATGCACACACATGGAAATTTAGACTCAATTTACAGGAGCAGTGAGATCAAATTAAGTAGAAAGATCTTGATGAAGATATTATTAAAAAGTAGGTTTTTTTAAAGTCACACAGAATTGCTCTTCGAGAATAAAAAAAAATAGGAATAATAATATGTTTAAATACTTAAGAGGAGATACACTATTAAGCTCAATGAGCTGTACTTGTTCTCACTGACCTGAAACTCATCTCGTAGGCCATCATACACACACAAAATTATTGAGCGTAAACGGATTCCACTGTAGCCCTGCCTAATGACCACACACACACACACACACACACACACACACACACACACAGATCAGGTCATGTCTCCTCGAACAGAGCCTGTTTGTGAGAGCGTTTGTGAACCTGACAGTGGAAAATGTGAGCCGCTCCCTAAGCCTCCGTTTGGTCTTGGCGTTTTGATTTGTTTGACAGGGGAGAAAATTATAACAGCGGGGGAAAGAAATATGAAAATATGACTGGTGGTAATACTTTCAAAACAGATATTTTCCTTGCCGTCTGTGCAGGATTCATAGTGGGAGTCTCTCTCTGTGTGTGTGTGTGTGTGTGTTTACATATAGCGCATGTGTGTGTACAACACTACATTCATGAATCATCTTTACTGATGACATGGTGCGCTAATGGTTTGTCTATATATTGCAGGTTTGTTTCCATATCTCGAGGGTCTTCTTGTGGTGTCCTCACCCTGTCTCTGACTTGATTTCCTGATCTTCATTTCATTCATTTATTTATTTATCCAGTCTGCTTTATTGCTTTGATTCTCTGAGCCCGCGGTTATTTTGTTTTAATGAACGCCCTTATACTTCTCCTTTGTTAAAGTCAGCCACTGAACTCTCTAGTGTAAACTTACTCATTGCATATGATGGTTCAGTTGAGGAGAGGAAACACAGACTGAACTCTGATTATTCATAAATCTGGCATATTCACATAAGTAAACTCAGAGAAAGTGACACCACAGGAGGAAAAATTCAACTTTGTCCACATCACAACCTCTTTCTTTCCTGATTTCATTCCGTACGTCTTCACTGCTCATATTGTTAAACACCATTACTTTGACGAAACACACCTGATGCTTCTAAATGGACGCTTTTTGCTACTGTGGACTCGGGGACCCTTTGACCTTTTGCTCGTCAATATGCCTAAGTATAACCCAGCCATCAACCCAAACATATTAATACAACACTGCAATTTAGTGCACCACAATCGCTGCTCTTGATAAGATATAAAAGTGAATATTTTTTCAGGGTAAAATGAGTAGAGCTCTGGTTTAGCCGTGTTTGTGTTTGAATCCAGACTAATCAGTCATCAGCCCCTGTGTACAGTATGTGCTACAGTTACTGCGTAACAACTCACCTCCCCAGAGAGTGTCAAGATACAGACAGCTTCAAAGAACCACAGACGCTGTCTAATTGGCTCGCAGTTTTAACACAACAGCTACTTTCACTCAGCCGGGCACAGAGCCGAGTGAAAATGTAACTGTCACCGTGTTATTCGCTGCGGTAAAACTGCAGCCCTGAATACAAAGTAAATGTTGTTTTGACACAAAAAACGTCTAATGATTTTTTCAAAATAATCTTTTTTTTGTGGAAACCTAGGGACATGAATAATGAATACACCTTTGTCTTGTCATGGAAACCAGGCCCAGAAAAGGGTGTTCTTGCTACGACTGTATGTTTCACACACTCAGTGGATGCAGTCTTTATTGGATGAGGCAGCACTAGCTAATATATCAGACAGGTCTGTGGTGCCACGAGTTGCAAAGATTAAATGACTGTTCAGTGTTTGGGTTGTGAGGGCAGAGTGTTGGCCATCACTCCGATGCCAGAAATGAACCTAAATCAAACAGAGGCAAAAAACAGACGCAGAAAACACTGATGCTATTGTATGGTGTGTGCAAACCCAGTGAGGCTGTCGGTGGTTGAAAAAGGAGGTAAGGTAAGACAAGGAAGATAGATTATTCTGAAAAAAGAGAGGCAGGAAAGGGGTAATTAAATGAAACAAAGGAGGTGTGAATGAAATGCAAAGAAAGCATGGAAGAACATAAAGGAGAATAAGAGAGACAGAAGAGAAAAACAGGAAGAAAGTGAGTGAATGAGAGGGAGTTTGAGGAGAATCGATGTGGCGTCTCTCCGTTGGGAACGAGCTAACAGCGCAGCAGACCGTGGATCTCAGGTGTCCAGTTGATGGCTGATGCATTAGGCTGCTGATACCCGCCGCTTTGGGTTCAAACACACATTTTCTTAATACAACATGAGCCCATTTCCCCCCCTCATTAATCATGTAACCTGATTAGGGCTGGAGGTCTGGCCTGTACTGAACCCTGCTCCGCTCGCTGCCTTTTATTTTGTCAGGCTTCTCATCACACACATGCACGGATACACATTTGCATGCAGGCAGACATATTGTTAACCCATGCTTTTCCAAAGTTTAAAGTTATGTTAACAGAATTGACTTAGGGGCGGAGTTGGATAGTACTTTTTGTGATCATTTTGAGAAAATCTATTGCCAGGAACTGTCTTTACCATAAAGAGACCTTTGATGTTTTCTGCTATGTGCAATACAAGGTGCACTAAAGGCATACATGCTCACGTGATTGTCCTAAATGCCCCCTTGGTATTGTATATGAGTTTGTCAACAAATCCCATGAAATAGAGTAACAACCCAAACAGTATATCGGTGGCATCTCAGGTCTGTTTGTGGCACTCAGCCTGAATGTCATTCAATTCTTCTAAACATGAACATTTTAAAAAACAGGTCATACACAAAAAAAACAAAATAATTACTTGGCTCCGGGACACAGTGAAGTTAATTACTTTATTATACAACCCGAGTTTATTTTACAATGGTAGCTAAACATTTCCAGCCTTTTATTTGGTGCGCTGGTGTGTATTTACTGCAATGACTGTATATGATTAATGGGTGTTGTACAGGACTCAAACTAAGCTACAGCTCTCATGTGAATCATAATGAAGGAACATGTTACCCAGTGCATTGGTGTAGCTTACTGATGTGTTTTTAATAGTTTTTGGAGTCAATGAAGGTATACAGCAAAGCAGTATTAACTGCATTAGACAATGAGTAAGATCAATTCGTTGTTGGTCTTTTTATGGGATTTCTTTGGGGAAACATTGCATATCAGATTCACTCTTTAAGGCAAAATAAACTCTAACCATGCATTTTTTCACATGCCTCTTTAATAGTCTGCTGCACCCATATGCTACACCAGTATACACCCACAGAAGTATTCATGGTTACACATTTATACAGACATAATTACACGGCACACTAAACATTGAGGAATCAGCTCTGTGGTGTCATATCTGTACGAGAAGGAGTTGTCTATTTCTTTTCAAAGTGAGCTGGAGGCACGTCAGTGTTTTGATTCTGACTAATTTCAGCCGCTCATCAAGGCACCGAGTGTGAAAGACAGACTGACAGACCGGGTTCAACAAAATACCACTGAACTAAAAACCACTCTGGTATTCGTAGACAAATGACAAGTCCAATCATCGATTTGCTCAGGCTCAGTTAAGTTAAGGTGAGCTGTGACAGATAACCTGACCCAAGTTTCATGTTTCCTTTCTCTGATTTCCACATACAAGTCTCTGTGCCACATTCACATGAAAAGACACTACGGTTAATGTTCACGTACATGATCCTCCTCTCTCTATTTATCTCTCTGCCTGCTTTTACCCGTTGAAACTCACTCTTGCATGGATTATTAATCTACAGAAAGTTGTGAACCCTAACCATTACTTTAATACCACACATAATTATCATGCACCCAAAAACAAACATGTCATTAGACTTCCTAAAGTTATTCCGGTACAGACACAGATGGGTCTTTATATCCGATGAGAGGACGTGTCAGATGTTCCACAATGATTTCATGTTTCTGCTGCTTTTACCTCAGTGGTTGGAAATACTGGACAGAGCGTCCAATTAAACTTCCTCTGACTTTAGCTCCTTTATAGATCCTCACACAGGTTGCTTATGTTTTCAAGCACAGACACACACAATCAATGCTGTCCATCTGCAGAACCCAGTTACATTTAAAAGGTTTAATTTCTTCTATTAATTCAACCTGTAGTGTAACAACTCACTTCTCATAAGAACAATCAATTAAATTGACAGACAGTGTAAACTCCTGCCTTTGAATTCAGCACCATGGGCAGCGATACTTTGATTCTATTTCACTATTAATTGCTCATTAATTAACACATTTTTTACACCGATTTCATAAACATAAACACATTTGACGAAGTGTATTGAAAGTACTAAAAGGAATTATTACAAATATGAACCTGGTAATTGTGCGGTACCTCCGTTTCCTTTGTAATACAAGACTAAGAAAGTGAACTCTGCACTTAAGTAGTAACTATTATTGGATAAACTCAGTTCTGATGGTGTGAAGTAAACTCCACTTTATGTTTATGCATGATTTTATTTTTCTATGCACCTTTCAGTTGTGCACATTCTCACAAATAATATTCAACAATATTTGATGTTGAAATAGCGTTTAGCCGGATAGGGAAAAGGGGTTTGAATGGATATCATTTAGAATTAAGGAGGACGTTTAGTTATGATGGAGAACCAGAGGAGTTGCATTGTTCTTAACTGTTACATATTTCTCTGATTTATAACCAAAAAGAACATTAAAGCGACCGAAAGGATGAAGTGGGCTTAGTTTAGACCACTTTCTGGTACTGATAACTGGTTACCTGAAGCGGCGTCATATTGGTGAAGCAGCGATGGTCTGCCTGTCAGAATTTCTCAAACAGTGTGAGAATGCAGGAAGTGCCAAAAAACGGAGAAACAAGAGCTGTGTGTGTATGTGTGTGCCTACACAAGTGTGTGTGTGCGCACTGAGGGTCCTGGAGGGCCCTAGCAGAGCAGGTCAGGCTGGGTTTACATGGCTGACACTCTGTCACAGATACCCCCGCTGCGTCCGTCACTCAGCACATACACACATAGACCCAGACAGTGACATAAAAACACACACATACACACACTTAAACACCACAACTGTCCGATCATTATCTGTCAGTAAAAACACAATGACATTAATCAGAAACATGTTGTGGACCCTTCAGCGTTTTGGTTCTTTAAATGAACAAATACTCACGCAGCTTTATTTAGTTTGATGCTTTTTATGATACAATTCCAATCTCTACGCATGCTGTATCATCTATAATTAATGACCACGGAGATGTGACCTGTATACAAATCTGAGAAGTTTATTTCAGCTGAAATGTTATCATGTAAATTCATGGTTTTGTGAAGTTTCCATCCCTTAGCTGAAATATTAATTCCATAGGCTAATATTATTTATTAAGAGTTAGATAGTGAGGTCGACAGTATTGAGTAAACAAATTAGAATTAAATCATAGCAGTTTATTCACATGCCTGTAGTGAAACTATACTGTTTTTCCATACAATGACTCAAAGATTCACATATTTTAAATAACTTTTTCTCTGCCATTTTCAATCCAACATACTCACTCACACAAGGATGGTTTATCCGTCCTACAGTAAACAGAGTTTGAGCGTGCTGTCTATGTGGTTTTCCTGCCAGTGATTCATCCTTCAACTATTACAATGGCTCTGATACAAGATAACTAGCCTCACTTGAACATTACATACAGCCCTTGGCCCCATAAAACGTGTGTGTGAGAGCCAAAACACCAGTGATACTCATAATTTAAGAGATGGACAGTTTAACAGCCGAAGGCATGAGGAAGCTTTTCTAGAAAACAGTTTCCCAGTTAGAAGGCCTCAAAGACCATTAGAGTAAAGAGTACTGTGACTCTTGTTATGCAAATACTGAGTGGTCAAAGGGTTTAAAGTGACAAATGATCTTTATTAATGTAAGTATATTGGCGTAAAAGCATCAGACATGTATGCCATGCTAACCCTGAGTATTCCCTAATGAGCCCCCATCGTCTACCGATCAATAAAGTGTTAAGTGGCCCTTACAAAATAACATCATAGTGTTAAGTTGGTCTGTCAAGCATAGAGTCCACAGGCTGGGCTGCAACACTTCAAATTTAAGAGCTGCCATCTTGTTAACATGGATTTATTCATCAGCCAGTTAAGACAAAGGGTCTCACTCAAGCTCCTGCTGTTAGAGATAGTCAGGCAGTATAACAACACATAGACACACATTTAAATATCCTTTCATAACCACTAAGTGTGTTTTGGTTTGGTTTTAAAAGTACTATTCTAGATGAAATATAGAGCACTGACATGCCAATAGTGTTAATGAAAACCATATCAGTTTAGTAGGTGACCCGTGATGATGGATGCTCCGAGGAGAACACACTATGATACAAATGGTCTAAAACGGTAATGATTATTGAAGATAAAGGGTTCAAGACATGGCTTGACTGACATTACCAAACATTAAAATGCATAATATAGGGTAAAGACAACAATTAACAACTAAAAATGTCTCCACTTTGTTTATTAACTGATTCAGACCTCTCGTCCTCCTCCTTTCCCACCTTTACCCAAACCAACTCCATCTTTCCAAAGAGCCTCACTCTGTCTCCCACCCACGGCCTAGCAACACACACACACACACACACACACACACTCTCTCTCACACACACACGCAAACTTTGAGGGCGAGCTAGCGAATTCCTGAGGGCTATCGGGTTTCGGGTTGCCTTGGCGACCGAGCACGGAGGCAGATCCATTAATCATTGAGAGCGGTTCACTCCAGAGTGGAGGTCAGACTGATTGCTGTGGATAGGGTATCATCCCAAAACACACACACACACACACACACACACACACACACACACACACACACACACACACACACACACACACACACACACACACACACACACACACACACACACACACACACACACACACACACACACACACACACACACACACAGTGAATGTGGACCAAGGACCGTGATTTCATTTTTTTTTAAAGGATACGTCTGCCTCCCCTTTCCCAACACCATGTTTTCTTTTAAAATACATAGTGTATAGCAGCCATACACTCAGGCACATGCAAATAAGACAAACACGATGATGTATAACAACATGCAAACAGAGCATCAGTTAATACCAGCTCTTGTGTCTGGTTGCTTTCTCTTTCTTTTGCTCTTTCAGCCCCACACACACACACACACACACACACACACACACACACACACACACACACACACACACACAGCCAAACAAGACAATGTTTCCCTCCAATGTTGTCTGGGCATCAGGGCGGCCACGGCGGTGTCATGTGACGTGGCTGCGTGGAGCCGAGTGGATTAAGAGATTGGAGCTCCGCATTCATTTTTCAGGGACTGGGCTGAAACACTAGACCTGCACAGGTGTCTAGGAAAACTGAGAGACAGAAAGACAGAGAGAGATGGAGAAATAAAGCAGAAAGAGTAGGGTTACATAAAAAAAGAGGCAATTTTCCTCCTTTTGCGTATTTTTTTTCTATCACTTTTTCTTTGTTATTTATTGTAATGAATGCCTTGTGATATCATGGAAATATAATACATTGCTTAAAAGGAGTATTTTACCACATACATTAGTATATTGGGAATGAAGACAGATCTTCCAAATCAGCATTCAGGGTATGATGATGGAGGATGAGTGGTGCAGGTGAATGTGTAGTAGTAGATGACGTAGTTCAAGGTGCAGTTTGATGGAGCCAACCAAAGGTCAAAGGGTCAGTCCACCACAGCAACCATATGTCCGTGCTGAAGTGCAGTTGAGCAAGACGATGAACTTCAAACTGGCTTAATAAATGTAGTTTAAGCCTCTTGGTGTGTCGATGTAGGTTAATTGCAACCCTCTTGATTTGTTTTTAGAATTAGATCAATTCCCGGCTGTTATTGTTAGACAAACCGGACCTGAGATTTTCTGTCACTGAACAGTGCTGGGTTGCTTCATTTTCATGTTGTTATTGATGGGCGTTCACGGGCCGCCACCTGACACTTTGTTCACTTGGCGCTTTAGTAAATTGCTTGTTTAGCTAGGAGTGCGATATTTAAAAAATCAGTTTTTGGACTGTAGTGTTCAGAGCTATATGGAGCTGCAGTATCAATGTCTACAAAGTGAGGCAGAAGGTTTTGGTGGTGCTATAACTCCTGTAAGACTTGGCCTTGAAGGGTTATGGGGGGGTGTATGGAAAGGATCAAGTCACCAGGCTAAAATTGGTCGGGGCCCCTGAGTCACCAAGCTGTACTCAAAAAGGGTAGTGGTGACAAAAACTGCAGGTTCTGCTCTTTGTGTTGTGTTAAGTCTTCTGGACTTACATGGACCATAGAGAATACATGTGATGGGCAGCCTACTCGTATGTATTTCGCACATTATAAGTTCTGGATCTACTCATTTTTCATCAACTAATGTGTCTTGTAATATGCTTGCAATGCAGATTTAAGATTTGGGGCATAAAATGTTGAACTGCTGCACTGAATTTTAGATTTTTTTAAGACGCATGTGTCCATATTTTAACTCTGGCAAATCATTGGTTTTACATGCATGCATACAACACAAAGGCCTCATACAAGTTCATTCACACACGTCATACACCAACACGTGAATCCATCAGTAATTCAGTTCGTCCAGCTAAATTTACAGCGTCTTTGGGAAACCTAAATGTAGACGGTCACAAATCAGTGTGACTATGAAATAGAGAGCCACATGAACATTTTTACACACACGTGCACACTCCAAATCTAAGCATATTTTGTCACACAGAGAGGCACAGCCAAGACACTTTCAAACACACACACTCACAGCACATGCACGTGCACATGCACACATGAAATATAGTTGCAGCCACTGCACCACTGAACAAGCTCCCTAAGGTGCTCACTAAATTTACTGGCTCCTCCAGCCACTTCAAACGCTCTCCATAACTTAGAGGCCAGACGATTTTATTGTTTCATGGAAGAAAGGAGGGTGAAAAAAGAGAGCCAAAGAGAGCGAAGGAGTGAAAGATAGATGTCCTGGGAAAACATTAAATCCTCTTTTGTCTTGGACAATTACAATTCCTCTGGTTGTGAGGCACATACACATTGCAAATGCATGCACATCTAAGAACTAAACGTTCTGGTTGTTTTCCTTTACCTTATTACAGGTATAGGATATAATTATTTGTAGTCCCTGTCTTTGTGTCTGTTTCTGTGTGTGAACCCCCTTTGAGTTTCTATTGGGTTAGCTAGTTAAAGCTAATGATGTTGACACCCCTCTCCTGCAGGTTATGAGGCAGTGAGCTGGTAGCAGAACTTGTTAATGTCCACTCCAATAGTAAAACCTTCCTCCTGGCCCTGGACTAATGATAAGCAAAAGTGACATGTCATAGACCCTACAGCTTTAAAAAAGGACTAGTTGGATGGAGTTTTTAGAAACTGGTATACGTTTCAGTTATCGTTTTCAAAGTTTGATTTGATCTTAAGTTGTAAATCCTGCAGTGCAAATAACAGCCATAGACTATTGAGGAATAGATTGCACTGGCAGTGTTTGAGACTAACAATAAAACTTGGCCTCTGTGTTTTATCTTTCTGAAGTCACGATTGACGTCTTGACTGAATCATAAGTTATGTGTGTTCTTTCGTACTACTCAGATATTGAAAATCTGTTAAATGTGTTTTATTTCTATTCTGGCCGCCGTTCTTTTAAATCAGTAAGATTTAAAATCCTCTTGTGTGCTCCAAGCGTAAAGAGAGATGTCTGTGCAATGTACGGTAAAGAATCGCAGCTTGCATGTTTTGCGTTTCTTCTTCTTCCTCACACAGTGTTTGTCCTATAACATTATCAGTAATCCAATACTTTTGCACCTCCGTTGTTCAGGTAAATGGCGAATATACACACACACACACACACACACACACACACACACACACACACGCAGGGATTGGTTAGATGAGACTCAGTATTTAGCAAATTGAGCTTCCTGGCAGGTGGTCCACCAAATGTTATCTTTCTGACCTCTGTCCTCACACACACACACACACACACACACACACACACACACACACACACACACACACACACACACACACACACACACACACACACACACACACACACACTCACAAGCCTATTCAGTAGTGAGTGGAGGGGATCATGATGTGATAAGGAGGCCTCTGACATTAGGACGAGGATTTACGTGATTAAATCAACCTGAAAGAGAGCAAACACACACACACACACACACACACACACACACACACACACACACACACACACACACACACACACACACACACACACAAGATATACTTTCACTCAATATGGGGGTTTATAATATGGTACCTTTTCCTTTCTCTTCCACCACTTTGCAACTGCATTGATTTTGTGCTACGTTTTCGAGGTTAAATTGTTGATTGGAAAACAAAATGTGTGTGTGTGTGTGTGTGTGTGTGTGTGTGTGTGTGTGTGTGTGTGTGTGTGTGTGTGTGTGTGTGTGTGTGTGTGTGTGTGTGTGTGTGTGTGTGTGTGTGTGTGTGTGTGTGTGTGTGTGTGTGTGTGTGTGTGTGTGTGTGTGTGTGTGTGTGTCAAGAGTGGTACCATCTGCTTGTTGTGATGTCTACGGGGAAACTCTCTGCATACGGTTGGTGGTCTCAGCTTCAGCAACCCCACAGATTATCTATCTGTGTTTGCATATGTATGTGTGTGTGTATATCTGTGCATGAGTGTGTTTTCAACTCTTTCTCAAATGTGTGTGTGTTATTGTGAGCGCGCTGCAGCCCACCAAGTCAGAAAACCCAGATGGGACGAGGGATCATATTCTTGATTAAAAATGACCGAGGGAGTGCTGAATTCTTCTGTGTGTGTGGTGTGTGTACATATGATTATGTGCGAACACACACTACACACACTCCCATATGTTGGTTTTGTACCTGCTCACACACTGAGTTAGGTAGAGCTTGGTTCTCATTTCCTGAACAAGTTGATAAATTCCAGATATCCTACACACAGACGCGGCAGTGAGTGGATGGAGAGAGAAATGTGGAGCGTTCGCGGGAGGTGAATACTTATTCTACGCAATTAACCTTTAATTAAGCAGGCAGAGGCAGAGGTGAGGCTGCAACGAGCCACAGAGGAACAATGTGCTGTCTGTTCATTTACTCAAGTGTAATTGCCCTGGAGTCTCAATCGCTTGGTTGATAGATAAGTTTGGGTTGGATTGGTTCAGAGCATTTTAGAATTAAATAAACATTTGTATTTATGAGCTGAGAGCACTGATCGCTTTGGCTCGGTTATAGTTAGTCATCAGCATCAGCAATAAAAGCCACTGATCCTTGTGTTTTATATATGATTTTCCTCATTAATGACCATGCCACAGATGCCTTTAAATCTTAATCTGTAGGGTTGATAATCAGGTGATGTTTAAACAGATTTGACAGTAACGGTTTCAAGATTTGGATATTTAAGCTTACATCTTCAAATGTTTGGCCACTCACACACCAAAAAGACTCCCTTACGCTTTCTAAAATGCCATCTTTTCAAACTTAGCCTGACTGCTGGTCAGACCCCACATGTTTTCATTCCAGCTGAAAGGTTCCTATCATATTCTGACAAGACCTGAGCTTTTTGTCATAGCATTTGTAATAAAAATGTTCAATAGTGCCTAATGCAAACAGTGTTGTAAGCACATTCTGAATTGCAAATATTACTGAAACCATAATATTTTTGGGGGGTTCGTGGTCTTGGCATTCAGAACAGTCAAAAGATTGATTTTAATAATAATAATAATAATAATAATAATTTTAATAAAAATTCTAATAAAGGAAGTGGAATTTCACGTTGAAACATTAACCATTGGTAGCTCGTGGGAGAAAATAAATAAATGAAATACATTTACCTTTGGCTCTTGTTGGTTCCATCAGGTGTAATACAATAAGCAAGTTCAACATTTAGGTAGTATTTATTAAAGGGGTCTCAATTATTTTTGCAAAGATTGTGAAACACAATTTTAAAATGTTTTAATTTAGGTCTCTGTTATATTGTGTTGATATATGTAGCTCTTCCTCGCTCGTTATTTTTGATAAACTGTGCTTAGTATACTGCTTATTACATATGGCATGCAAAAACCTGATTCATATCTGCTCTGGTTAGATTGATGTGTCTTGCCAGCTCTAACAGTCTCAAAGTTGGGGTGAAAACGTAACGTGAACGTATCTTAAAATCAAACACTTGGCTCCAGAATTTCAAAATGAATTCTGATACTCTGAACATATGTGATATATGTCCTGTAGTAAATTCTCTGTCCATGTGCAACCTATTTTTGAGACAGTAGCTGGCAAATCAAATTAAGTGTGCCGTAGACACCTCACATACTTTCTCTTTATTTATCCCTTCATTTTTCCTAAAATCAACTTGTCTCTGATCTGCAGATTTAACTTCTTACAGCAGGTAGCATGGAGAGGCGATTTGCTCTTTTCCTGTCAGATATATCTTTGCCCCGCGCTGCCCTGCACAACGCTGCACACACTCCTTTGACTATTTATGGCAGCAGTTAACTCCCAGCGCTCTGGTAAAGAGCTTCAGCAGCAGGTGAAGTCCGAGATACAGAGAACCATATCCCAGACCTGATACAACAGTACAGCGCATCATAAACTTACAGGGATGAAAAATAGCAGGGACCAGGCACACAGGGTTAAAGATTAAAATGTGTGTTTGTGTGTGTTTTAGGGCTAGTAGTGAAATAGCAGATTGATTCCAGACTGGTGTTTCGGTGATTTTTTTAGAAAGGCAATACGCCCTCCTTTAGCTGTAGCACTGCCCCTATCCATTCAGCTGATGGATGGAGCCCGAGAGAGTTACAAACACACAGGCAATGTCAGGAGGGAGGAGAGGACAAAAGAGAAAGGAAAAGAGGACAAAGATTGCTTAAGATTGCGGCAGCCAGCCGATTCTCCACTGCGCTCTTTTACTTTATTCTCTATTCTTTTTGTGACACAGCAAAGTGTCTATTTTCTCTTCCTCGTTCCAACAGAGGGATGCGTCCCTCAGGCCTCGGACCGATTCAAAACAGGCTTCATTGTAGCATGATGTTTCTTTTGATTACAGAATGGTCTCATTTTACCCCAATACTCCGTAGCTCAGCATATCAAATTATCCCCTTGGTATGTAAGTGTGTGCATCTGTGAGTAAATACACAAGTGTATGCAGATATGTAGTCTACATGCATGGTTCCAAGTGAGGTTTTGTCTTTCCAAAGCTGCATTTGTTGCTGTTTTTTAAGGCACATTTTCCCTTGCTCTGTTAAAGTATGATGTTAGAAGCCTCTGTTGTTGTGTGTATCAGTACATGTCTTTTTCATTCTTTGCTCAAAAGTATCACATGGTTGAAACATGTATCTAAGATGCTGGGGAATCGTTGATTTTACGGGTGTACATTTCCTCATACAGTCATCCTTGTGCAGTAATCACACATGCTATTTTGAGAAAAAGCAGTGAGGAAAACGGCATTTGTCGCCATAAGTGGCCTCGGAGAAGGCTGAAAAACCTTTCATATCCATGTCTAAATGCATATCATAACCACATTTGGGACTCAAACACTGAGAATAGAGTTGCATAGTGTTTAATAAATTGGGTCTGACTGGCCAATAAAAATGCAGTCTGCTTCAGAGGGGACACTCAGGGGTCAAGGGCCCAGCTCCTGATGCACACAGACAGCAGTGATTCTGTGTTTTCTGCTAAACACAACTGGGTGAAATTCATACTTTAGCAATGTCAACTTCCCTCTGCAGCACTGTCACTTACAGTGCAGGCCTCAGAGAGTGCAGAGAGAAAGAGAGAGAGAGAGGATATATCCTGTATCATTTCCTGTTCTTCCAAGCAGTGTCTTTCTGACCTTGTTCATGATATGCCTCCATGCTTCTCAGTATCCTCCTGCCTGGCGCTTAAATACCTGGTGTGTCTGCCTGTCTTTCTCACTGATGCTCCTATCTGTCTCCCTGTCTCTTCCTCTCGACCTGTTTCCCTCCATCCTTAACTCTCTCTTCTCCTCCCACGTACCCACAGTCTGCAGCTGGCACGTCACTCCCCCTTTCTCTCCGGGCGACGCGCCATATGCCGCCTCTCCTTCTACACCCATTTCTGACCACACAGTAAAGAGGGAGTGTTTTCTGTTGCTCTTGGACCGCGCTTTCAAAAAGGTTTTCCTTCACCCTGTCTGTCCGGGTTGCTCAGACCCCTTTTTTCCAACTACAAGTGCTAGTTCTGGCATCGTAATAACTGGCTCTACACACACACACACACACACACACACACACACACACACACACACACACACACACACACACACACACACACACACACACACACACACACATACACACACACACACACACACACCACACCCCAACCCCCACACTGAAACACCAAATATTTCATTTTCGAGGCAGGGACGAGGAGGCGAGGGATGAAGGGGGGGGAAAAGATACAGTATATTTATGAAAACAAACTGACGGGTGCTTTGACGAGAGCAGCTTGGATGGTGGATATATACCAACAGGAGAGGTGAGAGGCAGGTAAATGTAAACGTTCATTACATTACCATCGACTGCCTGGCCTCTGATGTGCGTTCCCTGGTTTCTTAAAAGCTCTCCTCTGATCAAAGTCTAGCTTCTTCTAATTCCACACAGAGCTCTGGGAATTTATTCAATTACCTAAAATGATCACATAAGAAAAAGGCCTTCAGAATCTGCTGAGGTGCACAGGATAAGCTTTCAGAGCTATCTACAGAATCTCTTTAATTCACCAAAAGTGTGTGTGTTTTAAAATGTCAAAGTGCCTCAGAGTATCTTTTTTTTGCTGAGTCCATTAAAATCTCCCACATCCTTCTTTGTGTAAACAGGAAAATTATTTGAGAGAGAACCAGTGTGCGTACATGTGGAAACTGAAGGATTATTGATTCATATTTTCATGGCTTTTGTGTTTCTTCTTACATCTACAACTGTTTTTGTTGGGTCTATTCTAGAAATAATATGGTATTATATAGAAGCTAGCTTTGTCAGAACACAAAACCTTTCAAGGCGAACATATTATATGAAAATCCTTAAACAACGTAAAGTCCATATGATATCAACATATTTAATTCAAATCTATGCTTTTCATTTGGTTACGAAATAAATGCCTAAAAGCTGCTTCAGTGAGCAGTGTATAATCATTTGGATTCACTTTGCAACACCTCATCACACACAAAAACAAAATATTTGTTTAGAGATGCAACAAACAATTATCGTCATAATTAATAAGTCTGACAATTATTTGATTAGAACTACAAATGTAAACATATCTTAATTTTCACAACCACAATTCTTAAAGCCCAGGGTCACATCTGTAATGAATTTGACTGAATTAAACTGAAAAAACTAAAGAAAAACTAATATAATGAGACAAAGAAAACACACTTTACTTTGAGAAGCTGGAACTACAGACTGTTTGGCATTTTTGCTTGGAAATCGACTATAAAAATGACAAATGTTTCAATTATTCAATTCCCAGATTGCAAAGAATAGAGGAAATATCAGTAAGCCTGTACAAAATGTTAACCTCATATTGTCTTTACACCTGCAGAGTTTTAAGGATTGGTCTAAATTGAGGTTAAAGAGTATCTTTTCCACCTTCAGCAGACTTGGCCTCAGCATGGAAACACCACCCAGACAGCTACATGCATGCACACACACACACATTTTAAACTTCAGGCGTACACACACACACACAAACCCAGAGTGCTGTGTTAATGAGAGTGTAGTCTCCTTCTGTTTCACTTCTTTTCTGCCCCATCAGGGAATATAAAGTTTAACTGCCGTTTGCTATCAGTGACCCTAAAGAGGAAACACACTCACCAACAGAGAAAGACTACTAATTACCCAGAACTCTGTGGGTGTCTCTGTATCTGTGTGTGTGTGTGTGTGTGTGTGTGTGTGTGTGTGTGTGTGTGTGTGTGTGTGTGTGTGTGTGTGTGTGTGTGTAAGAAAAACTTTAGGTGGTAGTCAGGTTTTAGATTGGTAGGTGTGTTGGGGGTGCAGGCTAATTTATGTCAGCACTATAGTGAGTTCCGAGATGTATTGACGGTAAGGCAATACGGAGAGATCTGCTTCTTCAAAAACGCTCTGTAGTTCCCCCTTTGCTCCACACACACACGCACACGCACACACACGCAACTTATTGCCCTCCACCTCCCACCGCCTATTATACAACATGTCTGTCTCTCACACCGAACCCGACTGTAACTGTAGAGGCCGTACTGCTGCTGTGCTGACGCAAAGGACATATGGTCCCGAAAGAAACCATTAGAAGTATTGGGGCGATGGGGGGGTGCACTTTCTCTCACTCACTCACTGACACACACACACACACACACACACATACACACACACACACACACACTTGCACTGTACATGGCCCATTCCCCCTTTTAGCCGTCCCTATAAAATGACAGAATTCTTTAAATTTGTAGAGGGATTGAGCAAGAAATTGTCCTTCAGAGGGAGGGTGAATTCACCGGCTGAGACGGGACAATAATTTGCAAATGGTTCAGATGGGAGTATCAAGACAAGGAAGGAAATGGCTTGTAAATTGTTGGGAGCAATGTCTGTTTCTCTGCATCAAAAACCCCACAGCTGCATAATGTAAGACGTCTGTTCAAAGTTTAACCGGTTATTTATGTGCAGAGTGAAGTAGGATGTATTATCTTAGAGATCAGAATACCTGTTAAGATCCTCTGTTGGGCTGCACAAATCCATCTTAATTCAATCCCATGTTAGATTGTTTTACATTCTTAAAGTGTTCAAGGTTGTATCTTGAAGCCAGAATGTTATATTAGGCCGATGCGATGTTGGGGTTGTTGCAATAACCTGCATCTGAACTTCATGTCCATCCATTTACATTTTTGAACCTTTTAAACCCCTTCTGCCTTATAAAGCCACCCACATGCATATTCTTATTCACAACTAGTATATCTTTCAGTTTGCAAAAACGCTTGCATCTGTAGTGGCCCTGAGTGTCTCTTCTGTTGAGATCAAGCAGAAAGAACTTCAAAGTCTCGTTTCAGAAAGTCTTTTTATATGCAGGCCTGCGTTTTCTCCCATGCAGCCGTCGTCGTTTCAGAAGAGCTGAAGGCTTATAAAAGCCATGTTATGGTTATTATGAACATCCTATCTGCTACAGCCTTCACTGACCCTCAGACTGTGTGTGTGTGTGTGTGTGTGTGTGTGTGTGTGTGTGTGTGTGTGTGTGTGTGTGTGTGTGTGTGTGTGTGTGTGTGTGTGTGTGTGTGTGTGTGTGTGTGTGTGTGTGTGTGTGTGTGTGTGTGTGTGTGTGTGTGTGTGTGTGTGTGTGTGTGTGTGTGTGTGTGTGTGTGTGTGTGTGTGTGGTCATTTGGCAGGGCTACAATGGAATCCGTTTACGCTCAATAATTTTGCAGTTCGCTTTTTTGTGAGCCTGAGAGGAGGAATGAACATCCTGAGTTTATTGGCCATTAGAGAGCGCTAGACATGTGTGTGTGTGTGTGTGTGTGTGTGTGTGCGTGCGCAAGTATAAATGTGTGTAAAAGTGAGCATGTGCGTGGATGAGTGTGTATGTCAGGAGAGCTAGTTTGTTTGGCTAAGTGAGGCAATTTTGGTGTTTAAGTATCTCATGTCACTTCCCCTCAAAAAGCGGCAAGTGATACAAGCGCTCCATTCTTAGCAACACACACACATTTACAAACATCTGTATGGGCAGGTACACACACTCCATGCATACAACTCATGCTCCAATTTGACAGTAATAGTTGTTTGTATTTTAATACTTAGTAATTAAGTATAATTCCGAAGTATTAATGTGAGTTTTATACTTCATGTAGGTACCTCCAATTCCTCTTCCCACTCACGCACTCAGTCTTGTTTTGCGTGCATTCCCATGTCCTCCAAAGCCCAAATTAAACAAATCAAACTGAGTAATCACTGATATAATTGAAATCAAAGTATTTAATCCCTAAAACAGACTCAGTGACATGCTCACAGAAAACATAGGGCAAGTATAAAACAGAAGAATGTAAATAGTTGCTCGTCAAAAAGCAGCCTAATTCCTTTAAGTCATGTAAGATGTTACCTGATTGGTTCTCCATGGTGGTCCTCTGATTAACCTGACCAGCCAGAAACCCGAAGACTTTGATCTGTGATTGGTGAGGTCAGGCGATGAGGTCAGCCGGCGTCTGCCGTGAAACTGAGAGGGCCGGTGATGAAGTATTTGAAGAGCATCGTTCCAAAATGACACGTGACACCTAATTTCACCCAAAAAATTAAAACAAACGTGATTACGGGCATGAGAGTAGAACTGGCATTGATTCAGATTGACTTCATCAACCATATACAGTCCGTGACTTAGAAAATCACGCAGCTATGTTTGATCCATCAAGAAAATCTTTTTAATTGGATATAAGATTGTGTGATATAGATGAAATCAATAGTATTTTCTTTTGTGATCTGGACATCTGCTGTTTGTGAGGTGGCAAATGTAAGCAAATCACATAAAAAGTGAAGTTCAAGTGAGACCGGTTTTCTATTGTAGAGGAGATTGGAGTTTCTTACTTTCTAGTACATTCATGTGGAGTGTTTTTTTAGATACCATTTAGGATACCATTTAACAAAATGAGATTTAAAATGTTAAGGCAGTTAATCAGATTATCCGAAAGTCGACTGGGAATTTTTTTTTGTCATCTTGTTGCATAAGTACTGATAAAATTCTTATCTCTCAATTTAATATTTTTGAGTTTTCACCATAACCAAACCCTTGAAGATATCATGTTGCACTAGAAATTGACAGAAACTGTACTTGTTTCTGACATTTTATAGCTCTTAGTTGATTTTAATCAGCAATGAAACTACTTTTTGTTGCAGCCCTTCTTATGTTTAAGTATATAGCATTTTTTGAATATGCGTCACTCGAGTCCCTCTTTGTCCTCTTTTCTTCTTACTTGGCTTTTCCCCCTCCCTGTTGTCTCTTTCTTTTTCCCTGCTTTAACATCTCTCTTCATCCCGCCCGCTGCTTCAGAGGAAGATGAACTCTGAACAGCTGTGGTGCTCCCTGCATGCCGTGAGTTATGGCGAGCTGCTGTCCTCTTGGCTTTTATCGATAATATTACACTGGCTGATGTAAATATGACTCTGGCTGCAACAACTCTGCTTGCCCTCTCCATCAACCTAAAACAAAGCTCTGTGTGTGTGTGTGTGTGTGTGTGTGTGTGTGTGTGTGTGTGTGTGTGTGTGTGTGTGTGTGTGTGTGTGTGTGTGTGTGTGTGTGTGTGTGTGTGTGTGTGTGTGTGTGTGTGTGTGTGTGTGTGTGTGTGTGTGTGTGTGTGTGTGTGTGTGTGTGTGTGTGTGTGTGTGTGTGTGTGTGTGTGTGTGTAGGTGTGTAGGTGTGTGTAGGTGAATTAATCTACCGTGTACCTGTGTGAATGCAATAGCAAGTGGAGAGGTCACGGAAAGATTCACTGTGTATCTACTATGTCTTTGTGGTGTTTTATATTCACTTCCTGACCCCAGGACACTCCTTCCCCAGGTAGAGGCACAGCGTTAGGCTGGGAAAAGCGAGCAGAGATCCAACATGATAAACGGCTCTGAGTTTTAAGCTGGCTAAAAGAAGATCCTGCCCTCGTGCGTCCATATATTTTCCGTCTGTCTATGCATGGCTGCTACTTCCCGCAGTGCTGTAAATAATATGTCTCTTCACGGGTCAGTGTCTCCATGCGCTGCACACACAGAAACATGACTGGATTTTACTGCCACATCGCGTTTTATGGCTGTCATTTGTCTTTACATTCCTCCATGTTTGCCTGTTTTATAAATGGTATTCATTATCATTACTACAAAGACAAGAGGTAGAGAGAAATAGACACAGATCAAGTAAAGTGTGGCTAAAACAAGACTACACACACACAGACACACAGACACACAGACACACAGACACACAGACACACACACACACAGACACACAGACACACACACACACACACACACACACACACACACACACACACACACACACACACACACACACACACTTTAAGCCTTCAGCTGCATTGTATGCGATGATTGGGTTTTTGGGTGCCCTGACCTGAAGGTGTAAATTCTACATTAATGCCTTGTCAATTAACCTCAGTGAACTCTAATGCTCTCGCTATCAAAGATATGACACACACACACACACACACACACACACACACACACACACACACACACACACACACACACCTAGACATGGGCATACGTACAAGTACATCATCGTCAAAAAGCTCATCGAGCTGCAGCTGCTACACACCCACACACTCCAACCAAGTCAGTCCTTCCACACACACATATACCAACACACACACACACACACACACACACACACACACACACACACACACACACTTTGTACCACATTCACAGCATTCTCCCATTCCTCTAACACAGGCTGGCAGGAAGCAAATGTGTCATTTATTGGGGCCTGTTTCCAATCTGTGCTGATGATGAATATCTCCGATCCCCCCCATGCTGCTCCTGAATATTCGGAGACAAAGGCCCCTTATGAAATTATACTGTCATTAGAATGACTGCTCTGATTAGATACTGGGACCGGATTAGCCATCTGCTTGGCTCTTGCGCAGAGGAATGATATGATCTGAACGAATTACCATGTATGTATTGGAGGGTTTAGTTTCAAAATATGATATGCTGTATTCATTTTGAGCGGGTAAAAGATGTCCCTGTGTGGTGGAATTCTGTTCAGTATGGCAGGGGGCTGTTTTTTTTTATTATATTGATCATTTCCTTTAAAATACATTTTGATTTTTAGCTAAAAAACAAACACTTTTAAAAATAATAAATGTCACACTAAATCTGGATTAAAGGAGAATAACTCAGATTATAAAACGTAAAAAAAGAGACTGAAGATAAATATTGTCATGACCATTTTTGAGTTTTCACATCTCAAATACTAAAACGTAAAGAATTCAACTTGTTTATCTTGCCTCCTTGCTACTGATTCAGGGATAGGTATACCATGTTTACCAAAATATTTAGCCTTGTAGCACATATTAGGCTAACGAAACAGCTGTCTGTTTTGCACAACCCTATCCAAGTAAACATTTTACATTTTCAATGCCTCTTACAGTTTAAGCCGTTGCACTTGCTTCCACATGTCACGCAGCATAAAAGAATGGTGATCGTTGTAGGCAGCGTGCTGGTGGAGTTGCCACTGCGGAATGGACATATGCAGCAATTTATCACTTGTCTCTCAGCACGTGTGTGGGTGGCCCGGCAGCGGGTATTATTGCAATTTGTGAGCAATTGACAGTAATCCCCCTCTTTCTGCTTGTGTGAAAGCTCATCATCCCCCTGAAGCCGACAGGCACGTCTTCACTAGAGATGACCTCCAGAGCTTTGTGTTGTAGCTCGTACTGTATCTCATTATGAAATTATCTCAAAGATGCTGTTGGTGGTCTGAAGAGGCCTCTCGAAGTAAACAACTCAGAGAGACTCAGCTCAAATGCACCTTGCAGATGTGGATGTCAACTATATGAAGGGCTATTCAACTACTTTCTAGACAGAAGACATACTGATGCATATGCTTTTGTCTTTACACCAACCACTGTATTCAATTGTGTTGAAGAGAGGTGACCCACAAAACAAACTTTAAATTTGGACGTCAGTCTTTCACCTGTGGCTATCAGGTTTGAGTAGTTCCTGAAAGCGGAAGTATTTTTCTTCTAAATATCGTCAATTGTTGAGAGGAAGTCAAGAGTTGTGCCGCTGCTCCGTTGTCTGAATTAAGTTTACTTGCCATGCCTTGTGCAATCCAGGAAGCATGATGTGTAGTAGCCACTGTAAAGAGGTAAAGAGGAGGAGGGTCAGGGTGGGTATGTTGGCGTTCACAGTACAGATTTTGACACCAGAGACCGAGTTTTGCATCCCACATGCTGTTTGGTTTAGACTACTAAAGCACTTGGTTAAAATCAGGTACGGATTGCGGCTTTGTAAGAAATTAAAGTCAACATTTCCTGTCTCATGCTTCAACTCAGTATTGACTTTTTTAATATTTAACCAAGACCACGATCTTTCCTTTACTTTACCCAAGTTTTCCTGAATAGCCAAGAGCGAATTTTGTAGGCAAAGCAAAAGAAAAGTGAACATTTTGTTGGTTGGTTTCATTTGCCTATTCCTTCATTATGCTGATCTTGCTCTTGGTAACACTGTTTATGAAACGTATTTGCCTTTAAAATGTAGTTGTTTTTGACCGCAATTTAAAGATGCTGGCTCCATTGACCCTGTGATCCTAACTGGATTCGATTGACAAGATGATTTATGGATTATGGAAAGAACAATTACAGGTAAACTATTGGCTGGATCACCATAGTATAATAGTGTAAGAGTTAGGGGGTTACCAAACCTGCAAAAGAAAGATTTAGAGGCAAAGAGAGCTTTATTAATCTGTAGTTAAATTATTTAAAGAAGCTCTAGAAGGTTTGACCAGCAGAATAAATATAGGCAGGGAAGATGTAAGAAAGGGTATTCTTACTTTAACGTAAACAAGCTACCCTGATCTTCTTACTTTACAGTAAATATATATCAGAATTCATTCCTTTTTGTACTATTGTCATTTGATATTGGCTTAAGGAGTAACAGCATAGACTATGCAGCAACAATTAGTCTACATATTTAATAGACAGTTTTGAATTAATCTATATTATTATAGCTGTGTGTTTTCCAATATAATTTGATGTAAATAGGAAGTTTGACATGTTGATTTATAGTCTGGCTTGAAGATGAATCACTGGCCTAAACAGCAACACTGTATAGAGAAACTAAACCACAGTAAAATGTAATGATGCATGAGGCAGTTCCTCCGCCTAAGCCCCATCTTTTCTCTCAAATAGCTGTGGTTGCCATATGTTCAGATTGACTATAATTGTTAGTTTCCTGTACCAAGTGTTCAGAGGTTTGCAGGCATTTAATATACCCTACAGGCAGAATTAAAAAGCAATCATGAAATTCAATTCTTCCAAATAAAAACAAATGAGCGACACGCCGTGCCACACGCCTATTTACAAAGCAAACATTTCCTTCATCTTACGCGATGCCCAAAAGAGATCAGAGCACGGCAACAAGTTTGATGGATAGTTTGCTTTAATGAGAAAGAAGTCATTTAGAAGATGAAAGAAAATACATTATTAATGGGAATTCTTGGAGGCCACAGAATGGAAATGGGATTTTCAAAGCTTCAACAACTAATACATTAAACACTTAAAAAACTGTGAAGAGATAAAAAGTATAGGAGCTACTGTAAAGACCAGGCAACAATGCCAACACTTATGATTGATTTTGTGGTGGTCTGTGCTGTGATGGCAGCATAAATCAAAGTCTTCCTTGGAAACAAAGATCAGCTGACTGAGAAGATCAGTTTTCTTTCTGCGCCCGCCTTTTTATTCAATCTGTATTGTTGTTACACTTGCTAGCAGTATGAGTGAGTTTGGCAATGATAGTTTGTTGGTAGGCCCACCACATTGATCCAAACTGAAATATCTTTAAAACTATTTGATGGATTTAGCACCACCAGCTTGTAGACATTTCGTGTTTTTAGATAGATTGATTACAAGTATTCATGGTGCCCAGAGGATGAATCCTAATGGTTTTGGTTATCCTTTTACTTAATGCCAAGTCCAAGTATTTTCTCATCCAATGAAATACTGGATTGGCACCACCTTTATGCAGACATTCATGGTTCCCAATTGATGTATTATAATGAACTGTGATTTGGGTTGTTCCAGGCATTGACTTTTAACTCAAGCTGCTCTTTGTACATCATATCTCTTGACTGTTGTTTCTTGATGTCACCAAATTACCTCTTAAACGGCTTTTTATTTTGCATCTTAAACGTGGGATGTAGGTTAGAATCTCCGTTGCATCTTCGGTGAAGTAACTCATGCTGGTGCATAAGTATATATATATTATTGTCAAAATTCAAGGGTTTCAACACCAATGGAAATAATTTACATGACATTAAACAAACAGTTTCTTATCATAATACCATGACAGTGACACATGGAATTCTCTATAATAAATACATCAACTTGTGCAGCTGTTCTAAACCCACACACCGAGGCTATGAACTATTCTAACCAATGTATCAGGACGCAGTAAAACAAAGCACCAATCACATAACCAAAGCTTCATGTCAATCATCTTCATGCCATAAAAAGCACCATGTAGTATGATATATAATAAGACGTCTCTCTCCCATACAGTATCTCTACAACCCCTGACTCTATCATGGAACTATTTACTGCCCATATGGCCGGTGACACGGGGTCAAGCCTGTGTTTCAAGTAAAACCACAAAGTGTTGTAAAAACCCAGCATACAGGAATGGAGACAAATTCAAGCATTAGCACATTGCTAATTACTGCGGGTCGCTTTTAATAAATTCTTTCCTGACATACGAGTTCCAGCACTGTAAAAAAGGAAGAATGCTGCATAGGGAAAAACATTAAGTGATGCTGCAGACGTAGCTTATAAGTGGAAGGCGTGGGTTGTACGTTAAAAAATACTATACTGAAATATCTCTAACATTCACACAGGACACTGAAGATTTTAAGAGAACACTCACTTGAAGAATAATGTCTTGAATACAAACAGAAACCTTGCCAATCAAAGTAAATAACGTAAGTTGTGACTGCTGTGCTGCAGAGCTCTCGGTGGCTAATTTAACATTCTGTTGTTTTGTGTCTCTATGCTTTCTTTGCTGTTTTAGTAAAACAAGTTTCCAAAATAAATTGGATCCCAATTCTGGGTCTTTTTCACACTGAGATAACATTGTGGTTTCATAGCTGAGTCTTCTTTTTTAGTTGTTGTTAGGGTGGGGTAGACTTTGCCTCACGCCAAAGAGGCATTTATTTGCTATTCCACGAGTTACATGATCAGAGGCAATTCTGGTTATCTGATGTAAATAAACGTCCCACCTTATGTCTCCTTTGATCCAGAACACACTGAGGTTTATCTGATGTTACATATTGGTCCCATGGCAGTTTCCTTGTTGCTTGCCATATCAAAATACTCCAAAGGTCCTCCTCCACCTCTCAGCAAGTCCTCATCAATATGCGGCAGTGATTACACATGAAAATCCATATATACAGTTTTAGTTTGATCGTAGTTGGTCAATTTAGAATGATCAAGGATAAAATAAAGAGTACAATGTGCTATACTTTGCAAGTCTACGAGGTTAAAAAAGAAAAAAAGCATTGAACCCATAAGTCTGCCTAAAAGGAAGTGGATGCATGGAGGGGCTGCACACTTTGCCCTTTGTACACAAATTCTAGACGATAGTAATACATAATTCCACACCGGAGTGTGTTTGCAGTCATTTGAAACAAGCCCACACCGTTGACATAAATCAGGGGTGCGTGAAACTCATATACCTGCATGTCTGCACACTGCTAGGTTGACGAGAGACAGGTCTGAGGGGATTTCACCGTAAAGGTAAGGAAGCGTGAAATATCTGAGAAGTGCTGCAGCCCTACTCCTCTCCAAATTATAGCCCAATGTATGCAATACGGTCTTAGTGGTTGAGGGGAAACGCCTTGGCAGTGCATAAAGGGCTCAGTGTGCGGCTGAAATGACCATGCGACTCCTGAAAATAAACAGGAATCAAATGGAGTGATTGATCGAATAAATTAACCATAGCAGTGAGCGCCACTCTCACTCTCTCCCCATGTTCACACTCTCCCTTCCACACACTCACACACACGCACACTGCTACTGATCAGCTCCAATGACCAGCCTCGTAAAAAAACAGACACTTGTTGCTGTTTGCTCCAGTGCTCAGGCCAGCTGCAATTTAGGTGTACATTTGCTCCACAGCAGTGTGGTGGTGGCAGGCAGTGCGATATTGGTGTGTTAAGTCGTATTTACCAGTGAGTAATCGCTGTAGCAGCATAAGGCAACGTTAAAGGGCTTTTTAATTTACCGTCTGCCCCCTAGAATATGTTCTGACTGCAGTTATGTGGAAGGTTAATGCACCAAAAGGCAATCTAACGTTGCTGAAACAGCTATATATACATGGTTATAGAAGTCTGTATTTCTGTATAGTAGTGACTTTTGGTTAACTTCAGGTATTGCCAATGTATTTCATAAAGTCTTTAACTGATTTGGTGCATAATACTTCATAGTTAATGCATCCTAGTGTTTGTCTTGTTGGGTCACATTGCACAAAGAGCTATTAACCCATAATTGTATTAATTACACAGGTTTGTTATTGTAGTCAAAGTGTTGCATCAGGAGCGTTTTGTCCTTGAACTTGAGCAAAAGGATTTGTTAACGAGTCTATGCATCAGATTAGAATTCAGCAACCCATAAAAGCAGAAACTTAAATTGAAGTTGTTCAGGAATATGTTTGTAGTTCATTCAAACTGTATGAGTATTCCATTGACACAAAAACTTTCAAACTAATGCATTGAGTGGATGCTCAAAGTAGGCTGCAGGTATTAAGCTGTGTGAAGAAAAAAGGGAGAAATTATTGTCTTTTCTACCTTATTTTGCTTGTGCTGTTTGCCCGTGATGAACATGAAGGTGATGCTTGACTCACCTTTTAACTGCCTGTGAAATTGCTGTGTTTTGTGCAGGCCTATGTGTACTAGAGTGGGCCTGAAATGTAAACCGTCCAATCTGATGAACCTGCCGACCGGCCAGAGCCTTCTGGAAATGAAGACAAGACCCACACACACAAGTACACACACACACACACACACGCACCCCCACCCCTCCCTGCTGCTTGCCTCTGTGGTTTATTGAAATCCCCTCCTTGCTCTATAGGATAGCCCGGCCCCTGGGGTAACAAGATAGATGTAAACAACCAATTATTGGATAGGCCCTCATTCATATCCCTTTAACCGGTATAGACACCGAGGCTCTGGCTTTAATAATTTCTCTCTCTCATGCCCAACATTGGGATGTCTGTCTGAAAGAATGTTACTCATCAACCCCTTGTTGCGCCTGTCTCAGGTCAGTCCTATAGAATAAAAAGCCACGTCCCCTCTTGTACCCCAACCACAACATATAGGCTTTGCAACACACACCAAAACACACATCTTGCAATAATCAGCTCAATTAGTGCAGGTCGTGGTGGAGAGCGGCCGAGGTGAGCGGTGGGAGGTTGTGAAAATAGGGGGTTGGCTATTAGGGGAAACGTGATCTCCATTCATCAGCGGCCGTAATAATTACCGTTTCAGAGCCAGAGCCCTCTGATCAAACTGATCCGTGGAAACAAGTGGTTTACAAACACTGTCACGGGCCAGTCAGGGGACTCACCCCGTCACTGCCGGTGCACACACCCGGAGGTTCTTAGCATTAATGCAACCAAGAGGATTTGTTTTTGTTTTCCCATTGTAATTGACTACTTTATTTTTGTATTTGCTCTCATATATCCTTTCTGAGGAAGTGACTTTTTGCTCCCTAATCAGATGCAGAATTAAGAGCTTATGGGATAAACAAAGACCAAGTGAGCAGGTGTTGAATGAGACATGTCAACAGGATGAGTTTCTCTACGTTTTCAAACGTTTTCATGGCAATAATGACAAAAGAAATCCCAATATTTAACTCAATATAACTCCATTCTGATTTATTGTGGCCTGTACATCTGAACGCCTGTCATAGAGCAAGGTGGGATGATACACTGAAAACATTGAAACGTTGACTTTAATTAAATGTGTTATGTCATCAGATTTCACACAGCTCTATTAGGTTATTAGAAGGAATTATATTACGCTTAAACACAAAATCATACATTTTATCCAAGTCAACGTTTCAGTTTGTAGCTGCCTGTTATTCTCACACAGTGTATTATCTCATCCGAATAGCTTTAAAAAGACTCCTGATGGAGCTCCTACAAGCAGATCCTATTTTGGTTACATCTGCGCTCATCATGCCCCATTATAGTCCAAATGACTCAGGACAGAGTAAGCTAGGGATGAGATATAGGCCTTCATGCAACCACTGCTGACAGCAGAGGCACATGGGCAACAGAATATTGCCAACACTCAAAGCTGAGATGAAAAAGAGGAAAAAAGTAAAGAAAAGTAAATACATGACAGAAACACATCTACGTATGTATGTATTTATTTTAAGGTCTTTCAGATAAATCATCACGCCTTAAAAGGCATATCTGAACGTCCTTCGATATAAAAAGCGATGATACACACCCTCTGTGGAAAATGGAGTGACCACTGTGAGTGTAATTGCAGCAGCTCTTTCACCAGGGTGAGAGTGTGTGATTTGGGCTCACTTATGAGGCCTTTAGATGTGTGTGTTAGATGAATGGAGATGATAAGAGAGAAGTTTTATCTGAGATCGTTTTTAAATGTAACGTCTGTCAAACAGTGTTTACAAGCAGCTGCTCATTTTCACTCATCGGTTTCTCCGATTTTCATCAGCTGACTGAATCAAAGTCAACAGAGTAAAAGCGACAAAGTGATTTAATGTCTCGTCTGATACATTGTGAGATATGACTGTGTACTTTAATGGATTATTATCTCTTATTGTATTAGAGAATATTACTCATTCATAATTAATGAAGATATATATATGTTTCGTGTATGCACGTATAAATCGCTTCCTTGTTTTCCTCGCTATCCAGTTCAGTGGAGCCCCGGGTCCCCTGACGATTACCATCAGTCAGCTTAATGCCGTAATACTCTCTGAACTGCGCTTCGGGCGAAACCCAAGTCAATTTATTAAACAAAGGCGGAACACAACACGGAAACAGGGATCAGGCTCCTCTTACAGGACTCCTCATCTCTAGTGATAAACCAACTTCATAATTACACTAATAACTCCTTTTGAGCAGCCCGGACTCAGATGGACTGGCCCTTCGGAATAAAAGGCTTATTCAGCTAGAAAATAATATTTACAAATTGATCTGAGAGAAAATTGAAACTGAGCAGCCAGTGGGCTACATTTATTGTGTATAACCCTGAAATGTTATATGATTTTAAATATTCTGCTGATATTTACATGCAAATTATTTTTTAAAGTATATATTTATAAAGGCTTTATTGAATAGAGGGCTGCAAATATATCAAATGATGCCAATCGACTATGGAATACCATGCATTCTAATAAAGATAACAAATAATAATACAAATCAATATTAACGATTAAATGTATTTTTATTTTTTTCACACTGCCTATACAAGTGTGTGTGTGTGTGTGTGTGTGTGTGTGTGTGTGTGTGTGTGTGTGTGTGTGTGTGTGTGTGTGTGTGTGTGTGTGTGTGTGTGTGTGTGTGTGTGTGTGTGTGTGTGTGTGTGTGTGTGTGGTTTGAGGCAGCAGTCTCGAGTGATGTGATACTGTGTGTGGGTGTAGCTGACAATCGTATCTCTAATGAAGAGGTCCCATGGTGAAGCGATAGAAATCTACCAACTGGTCAATCTTTGGACCAACAGTCAATAACACACATTCCCGTCCGCGTGGCACACGTCTCCATATACCTGACAACACTACGATACAACATATGACACTGTTTTGATTTTGAGGATTTTCATCGGGCGAAACAAACTCATCCTTTTTCATCAACAAGTATCAAAGTCTCCTAGCACTGAAACGATTGCTCTGCTCTTAAGATCCTATCTCCTAATCCGGCTGTGATTATGGTTATATCTGACTTCCATCTTTCTCCACTGTTGCACTGAACCGTGTTAGCTAGACGGCTCCAATACAGTAGTGTAAAATAACTCAATACATTTACTCAAGAACAATTTTGAGGTACTTGTACTTTACTTGAGTATTTCAATGTTTTGCTACTTTGATAAACCACTAAAACTCAGAGGTGAATTGTGTGATTTTACTCCTCCATAAAGTTACGTTGCACAATTGGATTAATGATGTGAAATATGATCAACAATTAAATCAGACTTTAGTTCCAGCTGGAGTAAATTCAAAAGCTACTCTGCAGTATACAAAGTGATTCAAACTAGCTGCACCTTTACCTCTTTGATAAACACATTAATGCATCAATAATTATAATCAAAGCATATCGTATATATTATTCTGGAATGGGCCAATCTGCATAATGAGTACTTTACTTCTGGTACTTTAAAGTCTATTTTAATGCTAACACTTTCATACTTTTACTTCAGTAACATTTTGATTGCATGACTTTTAATTGTAACAGAGTGTTTCTACACTCTAATACTTCTTTATACTTTTACTTAAGATCCGAGTACTCCTCCCAGCTCGGATGATATCTGACCTCCATCTTCCTCTGCTGTTGCACTGAACCGTGTTAGCCAGACGACTTAAATACAGATTGAAATGTTTGGCTCACCGGTGCTGCTGCTGCTGCTGCTGCTTCTGCTGCTGCTGCTGCTGCTGCTCGGTTTTCTTCTCCGCTGTTCCCCGACACACTCTCCCTCTCTGCTCTCCCTCTCTGCAGCACGGTCAGACTGCTGCACACCTTCACATTGTTTCTGAGCCCTCACTGGCTCACCCCTCATTTAGATGTAAATAATAAACAGTAGCACGGTTATATTTAATTAGAGCAACATGTCTTCTCACAGAAATGTAATATCGCTGTATGGATCACATAAATACACGAGTCCATATTTGATTAAAAAAATAGAAAAGTTAAATTAGTAATAAAACGAATTGGTTACGAGGTGTCAGATTTGATCTCCTTTGGGAAAATTCTTGCGCAGTCTTCATACACGAAACGTTAGCACATATTTTGCATATATTGCTTACTAAACTTATACATTTTCAAACGTATAACGTTATCTTTCTTATTATACTATTTGTAACTCATATCCCAAATGACACCCATTTATACATTTAGACATGCAGTCATTTTTTTACCGTGAGACACCTGTAAACCCATTTGACCCAAATTCCTTGTTTACAAATGAGTATAACAATGTTTACATCTTCATGTGGGCTGAAAACACATGTATGTAACTTGTTGGAGCTGAGAAAACTTAAACCTCTCCTAGATGACATATTAAGTCTAATTGTAATTATGTGTTGCTTGCCATAAGTTGGTCAGTTATTTTTGGGGAACCTTTTCTTAATTTATATCTTATTGGTAGACAGCTGACAGTCACGTTATCGTGTATAAAATGATAAAGTGACTAACTTTAAAGTTCCAGGTGTAGTGGAAATGTTGAGTGATTTGTGAGAGCCGCTGGAGGCTGGAAGACAAACTGCAGCAGACTGCGCGCTCTGGCGCCATCATTCCCCCAGCTGCGGGACCTCTCTCCCTCTCCACACCCCCTCACCCCTAGCTCTGTGCTCTTTGGCTGCCCGAGGTGTCTGTCAAAGTGAAGGGAAGAGAAAAAAAAGTGTTTTAGAAGAAAAATCTGAGCAATATTTCTATTGGTAGGCGGGCTGGTCGTGAAGGGAACAATCTTGTTGACTTTGCCAGGGAGCCACCTCAAAGCATATCAGGTTACTTTGAGTGACAGCGTAACCATGGCAAATAATTTGACTAAGGCTATTGTCTTATCCTCGCCATCCCCGGGTCAGATAACCGACCAATCAGATTTCATATAATCGCTTGTCTTGCCAGCTTAGAATAATATTATTAAAACGAGCCAGCGAGCCCGGTCTCTGGGAGTAGGTTATGTTGAAACGGCATAGAAAAGGTGGAGGAGGACGGCTCAAGGAGTAGCAACTTTCTCTCTTTCTCAGCAACTATATGAGGATTTGTCGCCTGGGGTTTTGCATGGCTGAATGGACTTGAGTGTATGCCACCAGACGCAGTTGGATATTACCTAACCTTGGGCTGTTTTAAGTTTTAGGTTGCTCTTTTGGGGACCTTCTGTCGCGTATGGACTTGCGTTTTGATTTAATGTGAGACTGAGAGGGGAGACGTGGAAGTAAGGCACAATATAATCTGAATTGTTGTCGCCATGTCCATGCTTCCTACGTTTGGTTTTACGCAGGAACAAGTTGCGTGTGTTTGCGAAGTTCTCCAACAAGGGGGGAACATCGAGCGGCTCGGCCGCTTCCTCTGGTCCCTCCCGGCGTGCGAGCACCTCCACAAAAATGAGAGCGTCCTCAAAGCGAAAGCCGTGGTCGCTTTCCACCGGGGGAACTTCCGAGAGCTCTACAAAATCCTTGAGAGCCACCAGTTTTCTCCGCACAACCACCCAAAGCTGCAGCAGCTGTGGCTCAAAGCGCACTACATTGAGGCGGAGAAGCTGAGAGGCCGTCCGCTCGGCGCGGTGGGGAAGTACCGCGTCCGGAGAAAGTTCCCCCTGCCTCGCTCTATCTGGGACGGAGAAGAGACAAGCTACTGCTTCAAGGAGAAGAGCAGGAGCGTCCTGCGGGAGTGGTACACCCATAATCCTTACCCATCCCCGCGGGAGAAAAGAGAGCTGGCCGAGGCCACGGGACTCACCACCACGCAGGTCAGCAATTGGTTCAAAAACCGACGGCAGCGAGACCGAGCAGCGGAGGCGAAGGAAAGGTAGGAGTACTAAAACTATTTATCAGAAAAAGGGAATATTGTGTTTTTTTAAGCTTGTGACATTAATTAAAAGTAGACAGAAAACACATTTTAAACAGGCAAAAACAGCTAGGGTTTCGTTGATGCTCGTATATGATTTGACCTACATCTGGCAATTTATTGCATTGCCCAAACGTTTATATATTTTCTGTTCTTACCTAATAAAGTTTAGTTTCCTTTACGCATCTGTTTCTTTAGGTTGACAATTATATTAAAAGCAATCACTTTTCCTTAGTTTTGTGTTCAGTAAACTCACGTCCTGCACTTTTGTTTTCCCTGTTTGTGATAATTATGCAGCCGTGCGTAAAAGTTGAAAGGCAGAAAATGAAAGAGTTTTTGTCAGGTAAATTACAAGGTTATAAAAGTTGCATTTACCCCACTTTTATGTTTTAATCACACTTATTATAACATGAAATTAGACTTTCACGTCAAGATCAGAGAATACAAAAGTTTGAAACCTCCAGATGAGCCCCTGGATGGGACACAGAGTAGATAAGAAAACATCCCAGAACACGTTTAAAAGCTGTTTTGCGGTGTAACTGATGTGGCTGGCTGGGTAGGCTCCACATCAGTCAGGTTGCCATTTCATAGGAGTCGTTTGTATATTTCAAAGTTTTGAAATGACATCGTGTGGAGAGGTTTTAGTCAGGTGTTCACTTGGTCGGTGTCTGTTTTCGCCCTGTGGCCAATAATTCGGGCTGAAAGCTCCACGTAAATCATGTCTTCCCACTGAGCCTTACTCACCACTGCAAACACATGCACTACGCCATAGGCAACAAGCACACGTTCAGCAATATTTAGAGCTGTCAATTATTCAAACGTACCAAAGAGCTAGCGCCCTTTGATAGGCGTTCTACCCACAGGTCACTCTGGTTAGGTTAATTTGCCTTAAACACATGCTTAATGCAGGTTCAATAGTCTGATAGATTTATTGTCTGCAGTCACTCATGTATAATGCAGCCATTTAACTTTCTGTAGTGCTGTAGTGAAATGAGCCAAAGCCTCTAATTATTTCAATGACTTACTTATTGCCCGCATCCTGGCACACGTGATGCATTAATACATCATTTGATCATATATACAAATACATGATGCTATTACGGCTTCAGTTAATGTAACTTGGCCTAAAAAGCAACATTAGCATTGTGTGTTTGTGTTTGTGTAGGCCAATATTTGTTATTTATTCAATGAGCAAGTTTTGTTTTCTCAACTTTAAAAATATGTATTTATAAATATCAAATTTGCAAATTAAAGTATTTATTTTCTGTGAAATCACTACAGCTATTACATCCGTCACAGCTTGACTTAACATCTTTACAAGAGTTGTTTTGCACTTGGACCATAATGACGTGTGATTTTGTTTTGTTGTTGTCAGGGAAAACAACGAGAACTCCAACAGTAACAGTCACAACCCATTGACTTCTTCCATGAATGGAAATAAATCTCTCCTGGGGAGCTCGGACGACGATAAAACACCCATGGGGACCCCGGATCACACGTCCCATAGCCCGGCTCTGCTCCTCGGCTCCAACTCCGGTTTACACTCCCTGCACGGCCTAGCGCCCCCGCCTGGACCCAGCGCCATCCCGGTACCCAGCGGTGTAGACTCGGTGCACCACCACCACTCATTGCACCATGACACCATACTGAACCCTATGTCTTCTAATCTAGTGGACCTTGGCTCTTAAAAAAACTGGCACAGAAGGGGGACAGAGAGCAACCATTTTTTGGAAAAGTAATTTACGAGGTGGAGTGAGGCAAACTTCGAGCACTTGTGGCAAAGTGCAAAGCAGACGGACTGGAGCACTGCTAAAGAAACAACCACCTCAACAAATAATTTAGTCCCATATCCAAACTTTTAAAGAGGTGGGAAAAATCTGCCTGAGGGTGCATTTATCCCTAAAAAAAAGTCCGACGTTTTGTTTTGTTTTTTAGAAACCAGTGTTAAGGCAGAGCACTTTAGAAAATGCGAAAATATTCTAAATGCAGGTACAATTATGTTCTCTTTAATTCGTTTAAGGGAAATGTAATTATATTGATATTTAGAGATTATGACTTGTTAAAATTGATCATTTTTGCAGTGCTGGTGCTGGTGCAGACAAAAGGTGAGGTGGATCTAGGTCGTTTTAGGTAAAAAAATAAAAAATAAAAAAAATAGAAAAAAGTATTTTACCGGAATGTACGTAACATGCTATATTGTTGAAAACAATAACAATAAAATGTCTTAATTCTTGTTACTATTACCGTTGTTATTTTAGGGGTTTAGATTTATCAGCAGACTCTGAAGGCACCGAGTTAAAGGTACCCCATCGCCTTTTTGTTTACACGAGGTTTTCCAAGAGAAAGGGGTGGGTGGGGGATGAGGGGGTATAATATTCTCAAGTGTCTTATACGAGCCGTGATAAAAGGAAATATCCTACCTATATCTCTTAATATTATTATTATCATTTGCAATTTCATTTGGAAAGAGACTGCATGTAAACTATGCGATAAATGATGAAACATAAAACGATTCACCTATAGTTTCATATACCCTTTACAATAAAAGAAAAATAAATACATGGATTAAAAATCGAGGATTTCTTTGATTCAGAATGACTCCTGACATTTTTGCAGAGGTTTCTCTCCTGTGGGTCAATTTGTGTTCAAACCATTCAAGCTGGGTGACATTTTAAGAATATTTAAACAAAAATATTCCCACAATTGAACAGCTGCAGGCAAATATCAATCTTTACTGTGTCATATGGTTTTTGGAATGCGTATGGATGTTTTAGTAATTGCTTTGCACTGGTAATGGAGGATGTTCTAATGTTTACGTTAAATTCTGTTTTCACGAATCTCACTTTGATTGTAGAAATGCACATTCATTATAGACTCTAACTCTATCAAACTGGCATTGTTTGGTTATAAGTAACTCCATGCTTCACTGTGTCCTCTGGCCTTTTGAATGTGCACTGAAGTGAACGGTAGAACATTGAAATTATAGAGCAGTAACTAAACAGCAAAAGCTCTTAGCCTCTGACACAGATGCCTGCTCTTAGAAAGGGGATATTGTCATTTATGTGTGGGCAGTCTGCGGGTTTGCTCGGTTCGATATGCCGGGATTATCGACCATTGTATCACAACTGCTGCACGGGAATTTATTCTCCCTCTCCAAGACATTTGAAAGCTTGTGCCCTCGGGTTTTGCAGGTAAATCGGTTCTAAAAAACGTTTGTTTTAAATACATTATGGCCTTTTTCCACTTATGGGATTCTATTTTCTATTCATTAAATCGGTATATTATATGAGATAGTTTAAAATACAACACTAATTCTCTTTGCATTTGTTGTTTGTATTCACGGTGTTTTTTTAAGTAATGATCGTCGAACTTAAGTTTAGAGTTCATTTAAATCATCATTGCCGATGTTAAAATGACAAAACTAAAGAGGTTCTTAATCTGCTGCTTTGTTAAAACAACACAAGTCAAGAGACTGTGGCATGTGGCCATTATGGGCAAAGCTGGGCGAAATTTGTACGTGCTTTTCCAACCGGGGAACCTTGATGTTGAAGTGATGACACCTTATCTTTCCGCGCTCGGCTGAGGAGAACAAAAGTGCCGTAGTGTTTGGCGCAGAGGAAAAAAAAGAAAACACAGAACTGGAAACGGGCGTTGAAAGAAGACACTTTGTTTGAACAGCTTCAGTCGTGCAACACCTTCAGCTTCCCCCAGAAGTCTGCTGCCCGAGAATAAACCTAAAACAACATGTGTTCTGCTCTTCTTACTTTCAGTACAGTATTGTCCTCTTAAAGGCTACAGGTTCTGGTGCTACTAGAGTGCTACATGTTGTTAATTTTATATACCCCATTGTCCTATAATAAAGGTATTATGGCATATTTGATCAAAATCCGAATCGGTTATAGGCTAGGCTACTACCAAGTAGGTTTAAAAATACGAGGAATTTGCTTTGGTGTAAATTGTGCATACAAAGACACAGATAGAAATATGCCTATAGCCTACGTTTTTTAAAGAAAGGAACAAAGTACTATTATAAAAAGTATAAATAATGCCATATTTGTAAACATTACATACAGAATTATTGATCCCACAGCTGATGTATGATTTACTGTCATGATATTATCGGATTGTTTTGGGAAAATAGCAATTATTACTTTCAAAAATCACACTGATGAGGACTTCATAAATTGTCTATGTCAGCATAAAACTCATTAGATGTTGATTCGTTTACAGGTTGATTTTTAAAGCGTACCTTAACAGAATATTATGATCCGATGATCCATTTTCTGGTAGGAGCCAGGGCGTCTGCAATGGGAGTGTAAAAATGAGAAGTGTACACAAAGAGGGTGTGAAGTGTCTCCCTCCTGTCTGCAAAGGCGAGGGATCAGTCGCTCCTTGTTGGGTACAGCTGCTGCCGCATGAAGGTCAATTGCACATGCAGCTTAAAGCCCACACGTTATAATTAACGAGGACTTGAGTGCACATGGGTCTGCTCAAAACAAGCCTATTACAGCGGTTTGTAAGGAGACAAAACACGGAATAGTTTTTCTCAAACCAACTCTGTAACCCCACTAAACGCTGTGAATTTCGTCTTCTCGTATTTTCTCTCTCTTGTTTTGCCATAAGGCTTGAAATGTGAAGTCAAACTGGCATAGTGAGCGCGCCATGTGTGCCCGGGAAGAGGGGAGGCTCGTAAATGTTTGTTGGGCAAAAGATGTTAGGAAAATACGCAAGCATTGAAACAAGGCCTAATAAGGCGAGCTGGTTATAAAAGCTGATTATTCTGCCAGCATAGCCTTTGGAAAAAAGGATCTGGATAAACAGCCAGACAGGTGTGAACTACTCGTGATTTCTCTTAAATAATAATCTTCAGGCTTTTTTAAAAAAAATCATTCACCATGGGGTGAGGATGTTGAGGAGATTAAGTGATTAACAATTTAAGAAAAACAATCTCGTGGAAAATGGGAAACAAAAAAATTACACAATCAGCAGAGAATGTGTGCTGGTGTTGTGAATCACATCCATTCACTTTATAAAGAAGCTTTGTGTGAGTTTTGATCCGATTTCTTTTTTTACTTAAAAACTGAACAATTTATGGGATTATTAATGTCATATAATAATTACATAAACGTGAATACATTAGCACCCAAAGCACACTCTTTTTTTCAGGGTGTTTTAGTGAATAACTTGAGTTGATTATTTTAGATATTGATTTAATTTCGTTGTTTCGTTGTTTTTAATAATACGCAGGGTTTTCATGACGTAAGTGGATGCGTTGTCGCATCCTGCTGCTGTAGAGAGCTTCTGTTTTGGTTTTGCCTAAACACTATGAAGATTGGTTACATAAATTAGTAACGAACGACATTTTCCCAGTCCTTTGTTTTGTGTCAGGTAAGGAAGGTTAACATTAGCTGCGAAGCACTTGCTTAAATTAAATAATACAAAATAAACAATTGCGGACCTCATAGTCACAAAATCCTTATCCTCCTTATTGTGTTGTTTTGCAGCAAGTTGTTGCTTTAATTAAGTGTCGTTTGCTTATTAGCATGGATGCATTATGAAGAAAATAAAGCCACACGAAGGCGTTGGGTTGATTGTCACATTGTTCCTACCTTTTGATCTTTATGTTTAGATCGTTCACGTAATTAAAATAAACGTGCATTTTTTTTTCCTGCTCTGTAGCACTGTGAGATCGCGGAAATGAAAAGTGCAATACAAATCAAATGTATTATTATTAATAATTTATTCCAAATAAATCGGTATATTGCGCTTGATTTAAATAACGTGTTCCCTTTATATCCTTAGCAAATGTAAAATGCATTCTTTAAATCTGCTATTTTAGACTATGATACCTATTCAGGAATGCATTAATTGATTCAATGCAGGTACAATGCATTTCATTAATCGATTATTTGTTTAAAACAAAAACAAACATCCACAATAATTATTCCCACTGACCAGTAACTCAAACACCAAACAAAAGATTGTAAAAAACTTGTTTCTCCAAAATGTTTTTCTTTTTAGAAAGTTTAAAAAACTACATTATTTAATGCTGATCAAAATGCATTTGCTTGCATTAGCCACATTATTTTGAGCTATCCTGAGAAATTGTCCCACTCTGTTGATGTACATCCCATTATTTAGCGTAATTCAATCTAATCGCAGGATGATAAGCATCAGATTCTCATTCAACCTGAACGTTTTAAGTGATGATAGAGCACTCGGCAGAAATGTCAAGTACAGTGATGATTGTGATAATTTGACACATCATTGGTCCCAGTGGGGAAATTGTCTTTCCACTTAGACCCCCTTCAGGGAGGTCAGAGGTCAAACTTTTATAGCAGCAGCAGCCTCAGAGCTGGAAGACATTCCCCAGTTTGCTCAAGGACACTTCAGCAGAAAATAGAAGCTGTTTTCATTTTCAGAATGGTGAAAGAAGAGTACACAAACTTTTTTATGATAAGGACTAATGCCACTTGTTGCCTTGAGAGGTTGGTGTTTGTACTAAGGGTGTAAAGCAGCAGGGATTGACATAACTGATCAACTGTGACTGCAAAGTCAAAACTCCTCAACAGAGAGGAGTGTCCACACTCCATTTATGCTCACTTTTTACTGCAGGCTTCCACAGCAACACGAAAAGGTGTGTACCACTTCATTTGAACCTTTATATGTTTAAGTATGCAAGTAAATGAATGCCCTTTTACTGCAATAGTACACTTTCTTCTTGCAATTAACCCTGAATATGTCACATTTATCCCTTTTACTGTATATGATTTGAAAGGCATCATCTTCAGTTGGTGAAAAGACAAACTCTACTCTCTCCTCTCGTTGTAGGGAACAGCAGACTGCTCATCAACAGATGAAACTCTCCTGTGAGATGCAGATTACATGCACAATTCTGAAAATCCATTTTAGTTTCTTAAAACAATAACTGGATTGTGAAAGAGCTGCTGGACAGTTAACATCATGATCTAAGAGGTATAAAAAACAAAGACTTCACACAATGTTGTGCCATAGATCTTTGACCAGAAAAGGTTTTTCTTCTGTATCAAACGATATATTATTGATATCTATTATAGATTTTATAAGTATTTATATCATCATATATTTAAATTGTGGATTCCTTGTATGTAAGTAGTTCTTGTATGAAATAGACCCGCAATACATGGTGAAGAAGGCCAACTGATTTAACATGGATTACCATATAAATGAAAATGATTCTCAGTCTGTTTCTGATACAGTATTGCTGACAGGCAGCACAGGGTCACTGCTTTCCGGCATAGATGAACAGATCAAATTATGTACATACAGCCAGAACACCCAGACAGTCAGAGGAATAAAATACTATTTCATCTGTAGTATGAAGGTGGTTTGAATTACAGAATTCCTCTTTTTTAGGGACTCGCCCAAAGGCACAAAGACTCAAACACAAGCTGACCTGGGAGTAAAATGTAAACATTAAACACAATCTGATGTTAAGACACACATCGGGAAGCGGTTATCCCTTTATACTCCTTGAGCACTCTTTTTATAGGAAGTCAATAACCAACACTAAGACATAATTAAAGATAATAGTGTTTTCTGTTAATGGTTGTTTCCAAAGCAATCTCTGTAAACAAAGCAGCAAGCAAAATGTTTTAAATTATTCAAATAGTGAAAATACATGTAGTTCAAAGAGTCCCATGTAACACATTTGTCCTGATTAGCCCAAAACAATCATTAATAAATGAATAAAAAGCAACAATGTTACCATTTTAAATATAAATATATAAGGCATTTCACTTTCACAACACGTAAAGCAGCTTCTTCTGGTCTCTAGTTATTTTGACAACGCTCTGAGGTCAACCTCAGTGGTGTGTTTATAGATGAGCACACTGATTCCAGCCCCTCCTTCGCCATTATGCATATTTGATGTATCAGGTGTGTACCATAAAAGAGGACAAAACAGTAGGGGGGCTGAGGAGGGAGCGGGGGGGGGGGGGGCGGGGGGGGGGGCGCGGTGTAGAGTTACGGTCAAAAAAGAGAGAGAGGGATGGCCAGGGGAGTACGAGCATTAATCCACTCCCTGTGTGCTGGACGCGTACTGTTACAAAACACACACTCGCACAAATACATAAGCACACTGCGGGTGACCTTTGCCTGAGTGAAAGGTCACCTGGCAGACCCAGTGCAGACTTCCATCGCTGCAGCCCACTCCTGAGACAAGGAGAAACGTTAGCTAGAGTTAAACATTAAACTCCTGGAGCTTCTTTATTTCAAACAGTGCTACTTTGAGTCGCCTATAACATGAATACAAACACTGATAACTGGTCATGCCACGTTAGGATGCAATTGCACACACCTATGAAAAGATTTTCAAGTTTCTATGTGTAGTGTTAGTGTACAGTACTGGTTAGCACCTAGATAAATCAACTTAGGAAGAAAAAGCGTATAACTCAAATGATCTATTTATACACCAGCCTCTATTTGTGACTGCCCTCTGGAGGAGTGATAGTCATTAACAAATACAGTGTGCAACACCGGTGTCTTCTTAAAAGTACATTTAGGTAAAGATAAGATAAGATGGGATTAACTTTATTGATCCCAATTTGGGAAAACCTTTTTTGTCACAGCAGCATCATTTTGAACAAAAGAGGAAGAAATAAACAAACATGAAAAATAAACATCAACAACTCAAATTAACAAATAGAACTGATCTTAAAAGTAAAATATACTTTACAGTGTGTGATATAAAGTGTTTCTATGTTGGTATGTTGTATAGAATTGCTTCTGTGTGTGTGTACTTGGGGTTTCTAAAGGCTCACCTGGGCTTTTTTCCCGTACTGTAAATTTCTCTCTGGGAGACAGACACGGGCTGTTCTGATCGCATTAGGTTCACTCCGATGGCTTTTCCAGCTATTGTCACTTGACACCGTTCCATTAAATCTGTCCAGCGTAAGATTAACTACTCCATTCTTTATGCTTTCACTGGGTGTTCACTCCAAAGGGCAGGTTAAATCATGCACCCGATTTTCATAGCACGCAGTATTTTACCGTTTGGCCTATCTAGCTTTTTAAACTCGCAGTACTGTGAGTGTCACTCCGATAAATCGTCAGGAAAGTAGTCCATTCTTCAGCTTAGTACCCCTTTAATTTTTGTTAGCAGTCTGATATTATAAAAACATATGAGACTGAGGATACTCAATGTGTTTATATATTTTGTTCTTTTATTTGTTATGTTGTTGTTATTATGACAACATATTTTAGACATGTTGTCATGTACAGTTGTTATGTGGGATAAGAGCCCCTCTAGTAGATGAGGGGATTCAAATGACACTGATTGACTGTGATTTAAAGTAGCCAATATTAGTATTATCTTAACGGATATGATCAATTAAACATCATAGTACCAGTTTAGGTTCCTTTTACAGTTTATATGTTGAATGAATGAACAATAGAGACAAACAAGTGGCTTTTATGTCTATATAAGTAGCTTGAAGTTCAAGTGAGTTACATTAATGGTCACTAATTAAACTATTCATCAGTTTTTCTTCATCGTTTGCTATTTGTTTTTTATAATGATCTCTTTAAGCAGCACCTCCCACATGTCTGTCGCTCATCTGCTTATATTTGTTTTGTCTACTTCCTTGTTTAGGTCCTGAGAAACGCAAAGTCATCATTAGACGAAAAGTTCTGCATGCTATTACAATGCATTCACCAGGTAAGAGGTTTGGTTATCTACTGTCAGTCAAATAAAAGGAGGAATAAATAAGTGCCAGAAAATAGTCCAACGTAAAATCATTTTGTGCATAAATGATTGCAAAATTATATCCAGCTTCATATACATGTGAGCTTGTGTATTTGCACAAATTCAGCACTTTATTCCAACACCATGTGGCATTTTATCTGGTCCCATTTTAGTTCAATCAGATAAATATAGTGTGTATATTATTTTTGGCATTTGTTTCCAATGCCATTATTTACATTTCCCCATGTGATCTACATGTCTTTGTTTTCTTGTTCTAAATGTTTTTCTAAATTCTTCACAAGAAAATTAACACCATTAATAAAGACTTAGAAAAAATAGAATTAATTCCACATCTATATCTTTCAATAATGAAAGGATATAACAGCCCCATGCATCCTGCTACCCTCATGGGTTGTGTGTTCCAATTTGGAAGCAGATGAAGGGAAGTTTACTCTTTTACTTTTGACCAATCAGTAAGGATGATGTTGATTGTGAGTGTGTACAGTTGAGGTTCATCTATTACCAGCTAAACACACTAACAGGTTGAACCCGTTAGTTAGTGTGTTTTAAACGAGTGTGTGTGTGTGTGTGTGTGTGTGTGTGTGTGTGTGTGTGTGTGTGTGTGTGTGTGTGTGTGTGTGTGTGTGTGTGTGTGTGTGTGTGTGTGTGTGTGTGTGTGTGTGTGTGTGTGTGTGTGTGTGTGTGATCATGAGTTTCAAAGTTGGCACTGTGCAACAAAATAAGGTCATGCTCTTTTAAAGACTACTGTAGACTAACTTTGCATGCAACAGATGGAACGGCAGTATACTTTAAACACCCCTCACGGTTAGTAGAGAATTATCAGTGTGGTCACTCAATCAGGTGTGAATGAATACTATCTTTTCTTTTCTTTTTTTCATGCCTTTACCCATTTCAAATTCATTTTCACAGGTCTGTTGAGTGTGGCACCTGAGGTAGAAAGGTTGTAACCATAGCAACTGATCTATGAAATGTAGGATAAAGGGGAGATGAGATGAGTATAAATGAAGGTGCCTGCTTTATTAACATGAATGTGATCCTTTGACACCAATAAACACACAGTGATCTGACCCTACTCCTCCCAACACTGTACATCAGGCACACACTGTAACACTGTGTTCACTCCACTTAGATCTGTGTGGGTTTTTTTTAAAGAGAAAGAACATCTCAGAAAAGACTTGATGAAAGGTAACCATTTGGTTTTCTTCACAATTAAGAGGGAAAGCAGCGGAGTTCTGCAGAAAAGGTTGAAAAGGGTAACGCTGCTTCTCCCTAGTGATCAGAAAGTGTAACTGCATGGGTGTTAAAGAAGGTACCAAGAACCTGATCACACTTTATGATACAAATACAGAAAAAGGAAATACAGCTTGGATCTGATATGATGTTGCTCATTTGTGCACATATGAGCAAAGTCATGGTTCAGTGGTGTTTTAAAAAGAGTATTAGGATAAGAAAAACACACAACCTTTGTCAGGTTTATACAGAGAGATGACTAGCTCATTATAATAGCAGGGCATGTGTGTTAGTTATTTACTCAACCTTTATTTCTATAGATATTTAACACGAAAAGACAGACCCAGATACACATGTTGACTAAACAATACTCAAGATAGTCATATACTGTAATTGCTGGTAGATACTTTGTCAGTATCGAGTCAAAAGTGTCCTTCAAATTGTTGTGTTTAATGTGAGTATCCTCTGGTTGATTCACCATGAAAAAATGACCCAAAACAAAGCTAAATCTCTCTCCATTCTTCCCTCTGTTTCCCATCCCTCCTCCTCCCTCTTGTTTTCTTCCTGATAACTTACACTAGACTGGTTTCCAAGCTGCGGACTCCTCTTGTTGTTATTTTTCACCCACAGCAGTGGCAGCTGCTTGAAGTCTCTTTTGCTTTGTTGCCGTTCACTTGCTGCTTGATTAGCTTCTCCACTGCACTTCAAACGCTCCTGGGTTTCAGCCAAAGCAATTTTGTAGTGATAAATGCAGAAAACATGCCACGGGTATAATTTCACTACACAATGAGAGATAGGCATAGAGGGGGGCGATATGTGTCAGTGACCTTAAAGCTTCTGTATACACCATTTGTAATTTATTGCACACTTGACTTGACACACACACATGCAACTACTGGAATGGATCTGGAAGCCATGAATGCCATTAGCATCTTGCATAGACAACAGGAAAGGCTGAGTGTTCTTCAGAGAGACAAAGTGAATATTTTTCCATGTAATGTATTCTGAGGGATGGCAGGCCAGATGCTGTCGGTCTGTTGTTGTGTTTATTCTTCAGTGTTGTTCCAAATCCCTCTCATCATTTCATGCATTAAGTCAAATGTTCAGCCTTGAGCTCATGATGACCCCTTGTGGTTGAAATAACACATTTATTTTGATTATGCTTACATACTGTATCAAGGCTTATATGAAAAGAGTTCTTGGCCTCTTATAAATATAATATCTAAAAAAATGACTCTTTTTACAATGAACACGACTTGATGACATCCAAGACTATGGAAATAATTCAAGTTATGCATTTATTTATCTCTATATAATAAGGCCATTTGTTTACACTTTCTTGACTATACTTAAAAAGATAATCTGGGGTATGAGAGATGAGAATGCATTGCTCTTCGGATAGGACTTTAATAATAATTACCTCCATTAATATCTAAGTCCAAATCATTAAGTCACAAATATGAAAAGGTGTGGTCATCATGCATCATAATGATAGTACTATAATGCATGATTTAAGTGGTGGTTTCAGACTTATTCTCATGTTGCCAGTGAGTCATTTTGCTGTGATGGATTGTTCAATAAAACAACTTTGTAAAATGTATAAAGATAGATAATGACTTGTGTCATAATGTGTTCATATAGTGAGTTTCTTTCAGGGTGATCTAGAATGTAGATTTTGAACCTTCCATCCCACTAAAACACAGAGGCCGTTTTCTTTGACTTTACTATGTTCAGATTGTAAGAAATAATGTGTTCCTACAATGCTTTTTAGTAATGTCATGAAACAGTTTTCATGTAAGAGTGTGTTATTATAGTTCACTAGATGGCAGTGTAACATACTCTACAAGTACTGAACCAAAGCAATGCTGGGACAGAAGACCATGTTTGTTTGTGTGCCTTTATATGTTCCTGTGTGTGTATGTGCATTCATACACATACATACAATGGTTGCACTTATACTCTGCGTGTGTGTGTGACATTTGAATGAATGAGCGATGAAGTGATATCTTAATCCCAGAACAAACACCATCCAGCGTCTCACTCATCTCTCCTCCCTGGGGCTTTACAGGCTACCAGTATGCTGCAGAGGATTACATCAGGGAAATCAAAAGAGTGCACATTTGCACATTGCCCACTGACATTGTCACACCAAGAACAGACACCACTGAGTTAAGCCAATTGACCATTTACACAGCTCTCAACCTCTCCCTTTGCCCTCCCTCAATTCTCTCCAACCGCCTACATTTGGTTTTGGTAGTGTGTGTGTGTGTGTGTGTGTGTGTGTGTGTGTGTGTGTGTGTGTGTGTGTGTGTGTGTGTGTGTGTGTGTGTGTGTGTGTGTGTGTGTGTGTGTGTGTGTGTGTGTGTGTGTGTGTGTGTGTGTGTGTGTGTGTGTGTGTGTGTGTGTGTGTGTGTGTGTGTGTGTGTGTGTGTGTGTGTGTGTGTGTGTGTGTGTGTGTGTGTGTGTGTGTGTGTGTGTGTGTCTGTGTCTGTGTCTGTGTCTGTGTCTGTGTCTGCGCATGTGCATGTGCGTGCGTGTGTGAGAGAGAGAAAGTGAGAGGGAAATACAAACAGACAAAGATTTTAGCTTGCATTGTAACAACAGCATATTTTTGAAACTGACATATTTTTCAATTATCAAATGTTATAGTACAAAACTAAAATATATGCTTTGAAAACTAGGTTTTGTGAATGTTGCTCAAAATAGGGAATCATTTACAGTGTTAAAAGCTTTTCTCCTTTTTTTTACATAATGCACTGAAAAAACTGAAACGTTGACTTGAATGAGATGTATTACATCAACACATTTTGCATATAGCTCAGTTAAGCAATTATATTAAGTTTAAATATATATATATACAGTTATGGGACATTGGCTGCCATAATCCACTTTATGTAAAGTCAACGTTTCAGTTTTTTCAGAGTTAAAGATTTATCATCTTTTTTACGTAGATGTGAAATTATATTAACCTCACAGAGAATGATGAGATTCAGCCAACTCCTGAGCTGAACATGAGCGTCCAAACTTCAGTAACTATGTGAACTTGTGAAGGATATTTGATGCTTTGACCTGTGTCTGCTCCTCTCTCCTCCACCTCCACATTCGTACCTCAGGTCTCAGGGCTCTCAACAACCCAGGCTGTTTTTTCTTTCTCCTCGCCCGGCTCTTTTGGGAGCTGTGCAGCTGCTGCTTGCTGAACTGGACTGAGTGAAGGGAGTGCAGAGGACAAGGCCGGTGCATGCTTCAATAATGCATGTGTTTTGGAGGCCACCTCGGGACAGAGGCCGTCTTTAAAGAGCCGCTTTAAAGATACTCCACGGCTGACTCATGTACAGCAACCTATTAAAAATAGAAAAAGTGGTCAGACAAAACAGCATGCTTCAGCTGACGGCCTCCAGAGCCCTGAGCTGGTTATTAACGAGCAAGGTACATTTTACATGCCCCTCTTAAGTAGAGGCTCTGATGGACAATGCATTGCAAAGTGTGACTTTGAAACAGAAATGTCATTAAACTTTCTCCCTTTATTTCCAGGTGGTTAATCTCCATCCGAGAGCAGCAATGACAAGCAAAACCTTTCAGTTTCATAAAGGGAGATGAATTTGTGAAGAGGGACGTGGACAATGGAAAACTCAAAGCAAAGCCTTCAATTTGGCTTCCATTAAGTTAAGGTATGTTCTTTATAACTTACCACAGAAAACATTTATGTTCATGTTTCTTTAATGTTTTTATTCATCTTGTAATTCATACTCCCTTGTTGTGTTCAACGTTGGTTAAAGGCTTTAAAATAGAATTCACAGATCCAATCATTTTTGGAGATTCCCTCCCAAAGTGCATTTTTTACCTCAAGGTTCTATTAGCTAATAAGTCTATGAAAGTTGGATGTATTTCCATCAAACCACTAAGCTGGTGGAGCTGTTAACTGACTCCTGTGACCCTAAATAAAGTGTGCTTATGCTGTACACTCATGTGAACCTGAAGTCGGGCTGAAACCGTTTTACGGCATACGAGTGGATCCAAAGTGGGGAAATGAGAAAGATATTGCTCATGGCATGTAATATGCTGACATACCCATCTCCTCTTACAATGATTTAATGGTGGATTCAAACCTAGTTGCCTCAAGCATTTTACTGTCCATTTACAGTGAACCCTTCTCTGTTGCCTGCTCTCTGTCCTCTTCCTCCCCCTGCCCTGGCTCTCCATAATAGGGGGAGTTAAACTCTAAAAGGCCGCGCTCCAGCGGACACCATTATGCCGCCCCTCCTCACCACCAGGCCGACCATCTCTCTCTCACACACACCAGTCAGTCAATTGGCTCCTCGGCAGCTTCAGTGAAACTCTGGGTATCAGTTCTGAAAAATTAACCAGGGATCGGGGGTTCCATTACACTCTCTGGCGTCTGAATTCTTGATCTAGAACTAAATGGAGAGGTCGCTTCAATGTTCCTACATCATTTGACTTTCATGCCATGCAACTTTAATGAATGTGTCCTGTAAAGTGTGCATACAGTATGTGTACGTGTGTGGGCAGTAAGACTTCACCGGCCTGCAGTTGTCCCTGTAGTGCAAGCGTGAAGATGTATGTTCGTGCTTTCTTTGGCATCAAGCACAAGGAGGTTTAACAGAGAAGTCCCAACTCAAGCCGAAGTATGCCTTCATGCTGTAGAACATAGTGAAACAGAGTTATTACTAGTGAGGTAAAAACCACTTACTGTACACTCTGCTGGAAACAGGGATAGCTACATCAGCACTAGACACGTTAGGCAGCTATTATTCAAACACAGAGACTTTCAACTAACAGTGAGGAAATGTAAAATAGGCTAATGCATAAGGCATCTACGAATGCAGGAGCCCGAAAACAAAGGAATTCAAAATGTTGAACAGGTTCACTAAAGGTTCTCATGCTTTTTGCCCTTCACTTGACATGATAGGAGCAGTTTGGGAAGACGTACTTTGAGGTCATGTTTCCTCCACTAGATGGCAGTCAAGGCCCACGCTTGGCTCTGTGCTCTTCTTCCGTCTGCTCTGCACCTGCCTGTCCCCTCACAGTGAGCACTTTCCTCTGGTCGTTGGCTTGGCATCCCGGGTAATCCATCCTATATCTTTGTAAATGGAGGTTAAATTGATAAGGACACCCAGGCCTCAGTCAATCCCCGACCTTTTGTTAAGTACATGGGCACAAAAAGGAGGCGTGTCACCTGCAGGCTTTACTAAAGCCAAGTCTTTTTACGATGTGGTACATATTAGGCCAATCACTTTGATATATGCTAAACCTATGGTGCAATGAATATTTTAGAATTATGGCTTTAATGCATATGAGCCGTTAGCTGAGTTTGATCTGTTACAATAACACATATTTAAAGGATATGATTTGTCCTGCAAACAATACAATCTATTGGTTCACACTTTAATCTTGGTCGAACTATGATACCCCTAACATATCTGTCAGAAATATCCATAACATAACAATAACACACCAGTTTCAGGTCCTCTACACAGTCGACTTTGTTAGCTACGTTTTCTACGTTAAACGACATTAAATCCTTATTTCTTTACTTGATTTTAAGAAAGATTTACAGTTCATCAATTTTTATTTACATATTCAGTCCTTAAGGCCTTCGTCTCATTATGCCGATTTACGTGTTTTACTTTGAACCTCGTTTCCGGAAAGATTTGTGCATTATCGTCCCAAACCCTAATGGTTAAAGAAAAGATACGGCATGTGTGTGTGAGGTGTCCTGGGGTTCGTGTCCAGTTTCATCCGGTGCTTTCAGTACCAGAGCAGGCAGGAGCTCCAGCTGACGGACAATGGCCTTCAGCACCAGAGCAGGGAACAATCGCCAATTCATGGAAGGAAAAGGGGGAGTAAAGGGGGGACGTGTCACCAAAACGCACCAGGTCCCGAGAGCAGGACGGGAGTGTGATTTAGTGGATGTATGCCAATAAACAAACATTCAGTGACGTGAGTGTGTGGACGTCTGAGATTATATACGTAATGAGTGAGAACGGAAATGCGAGTACAAATGGAGAAATGGCTAAAGTTGCTTTTCACTTGGTCCATTTACCTGCTGATCTAAGCAACTTTCATTGGAGTATTCATATTTGCTTTTACCTGATATTAAGATTATTTTTGTAAAACCTGCATTCTTGGATTGGAATAATAGTCCTAACAAAAACATAACATAAAAGAGGGTGAGACTTGTGAACCCATAATATCGGGGATTTCAGTTATATTATTCATTGTAGTTTAGATAAACTCCCACATCCCCTCCTTTATTTCTGGCACATGGTGTGTGTGTGTGTGTGTGTGTGTGTGTGTGTGTGTGTGTGTGTGTGTGTGTGTGTGTGTGTGTGTGTGTGTGTGTGTGTGTGTGTGTGTGTGTGTGTGTGTGTGTGTAACGTCTGCGTGTTCTCGGCGTTGTTCTCAGTGCATTATACATCAGTGCTGTGCTGTGCCGTGCCATCCTAAGAAGGCCTGAGAACGGCGGCAGAAAACACAGGTGCTGGGGCTCTATTTAAGCTGCTCAGCCCTCTGTCCACTCGGTGTGCACAAGGCGAGAGATCACAGCCTGCACCAAGCGCCCCCCCCCCCCCCCACCCCAACACACACACAACCTCCATATGTGCTGTCCGTGTAAGGCTATACGCGTGCACGTGTGCGCGTGAAAGTATGTGTGTGTGTGTGTGTGTGGGGGGGGGGTCATGTTCGCTTGAGTAAGCCAGAGTTGGGTTGCTTTCATGTTATGCTTGTTTTAAAAAGATGAGGCTTGTGCAATGTCAGTCCACACTAATAAGCATTAGTCTAAAGTATTTCTTGACACCCCCCCACCACCACCACCACCACCACCACACACACACACACACACACACACACACACACACACACACACACACACACACCTCCCAAACTGACTATGAAAGAGAGAGGGTATGATTCCATCTGTCTATATACGGTAGCCCACATATAATGAAAGCTTATACGCCGCTGATCCTGTATCATAGCCTCCTGTCTTGTGTGACCTCCAAATTACAATTTAATAGCAGTACATTTTCAAACGGTGCTCTTGTCTTAGAGAAAGAGAGTGTGTCTGATAAATGGTTAGTGTGAGACACAGACTGTGTGATGGGGGGGTTGATCAGTTAACAACTAGCAGCAGGTGCATGGCGCTTGGAATGGGTAAAAAAATGCGCACAATTTATGCACCTCGGAAACATAATCGAAATTTCCATAAAAAGTCAAATGCTGCACATCAATTGACGTTTACCTGCTTACAACCACGTCAAATTATAAAACTGTTGACCCGACCCCTAACCACACATCATCATTAACCTATTTTCTTTATTATTCCAGTTTGTAGCGTTTCATACGTCTTATCTCCTTTAATCCCTTTAACATAACTAAAGTTATTTTAAAACATGTTGCTGTAATTCCTCTATGTTGCAGCATAGTTGTGATTTAGGGGTGATGGCGAGGTGAAAATATAATGTGTAATTAATGCACACTCGGTTGTGTTGGCCTTTACAAGGATGCCTAATTGCTGATGATATTTCTCATAATAACCCAGAAAAGGAGAACAGTAGCTGTCCGTCTAAAATCCATAATGGAAGGTCATATAATTTAGTATAAATTACCACTCAGCCAGGAGGAATACTGCATCCCTGTGTCTTACCTATTGAAGAAGAGAGAGAGTGAGAGCAGGAAGTTTAGTCCAAAGGGCCCCGCTCATTCCTGCACTGACAGCCGCGCTGCTGAGGCTATAGGAAAAGTGGTGCTGCATGAATACACACCAATAGGAAAGTTGTGTTCAGTTAACCGGTGAAATCCGAGAAAAAACAGGGCAGGGCAAGTATTTCTCACCGCCAGACTCCGGCTTAATAGTCCCCCCCTCCTTCCTCCTGTTGGACTGACGGTGCCTGCATTAACTTCGGTATACAATATGTCATGGTTTAGAATAAAAGGGAAGGTAAACTATGACCTTTAAACGGATCACCACGACGCAAACAACCATCTGAACAAAAAGCTGTTACATGTTTTCCCGAAGAGCATTCACTTCTCCTCTTAGACACACTTTAAATCACTTTGGCTTTAAATCTGGAAGTCATACAAAAATATAATCGTCTTTACGTTGTTGACGTCCATGCAAATCTTGTTTGACAGATGCACTAGCACAGATAAATGCAAAACAACTTCACGGAGCGAAAAGAGAAAAACATGAGTCTCCATTGTTGCCGCACTTGTCTCACATTCTCGTTTACTCTCATGTAAGTATCACACACAGAGATTACTCCTCGCTAAGTTCCTTTGTCTTGTGATCCATATTTGAGTTGACAGATCACGAACAAGAGCTCCCCCACTGTTAATGACCCCGGCCAGCAACAGATAGACTGACACTTCGAGCACTTTTTTACTGCTGCCACTCTGGCGTACATATGTTTGCAGCGAGGACAACCATACCTGTTTACACGCGTTTCTTTTACATGCCCTAATAGAATATCACTGTGATATTTAATGAATATTGACTTCTGGTGTGTCTGATATATCAAATCCTACCCTGTGTCGTACAAAGAATAGTTCTCCAACACATAGTTGGCTGGTGAATTATGGAAATCTTTAATAAATACACTATTTGTGTTTATAAAAGTAACCCAAGGGTGTGAAAGTCAAAGTATCCATCTTAGATGGCTATTTGTTTGTTTTAAACATTTTCTTAAACAACACATCGTCTTCATTATTCTTTTCTCAAGTTAAGTTTGGATCTTCATATTTACACTTTCACAGCTTTGGGGAAATGAACGCAGCGTTGCGCAAATGAAGCCCATTCATCGCTTGTTTTGTATTCATGAGTCCCTATCCGTGGCTCCATCTCTCCGATAGAGCTCTAATCCTCGTGTCCTCCTTTGCCGATAAAAATGCTCTTCAGTTTACGATTAATTTAATCTCAATCATAGCCGGGACTTGTCGCTGCCAATAAAACTTGTGGAGTGCGTAAATGGAGAGGTGGGTGGGGGGATGATAAGGGTCTGCTGGTGCTGCGGTGCCATGGCCCCTCGGTGCTCTTGATAGGGCCTATCTGTCTCTGGCAGGCCGATTTAAGACCCGGAATGGGTTTAAAATATGATACAGATTTAACTCATCTGCAGCCCATTGTTAATGAGAGAGTTTGTTTCAGCAGCAGGAGCTGAGCTTTGCGTTTGTCTGCATTATGGCCTTTGGTTATTTCAGGATCACAGGCCTATTCAGTGCTGTGGCTGAAGCCTTTGACACACTTGTTTTTGTGTTTTGATTGGGATCCGTGTGCGGGAGACTTGCGGATAGCTTATGCGCATCCAGTGGAGACTGATAACATTTATGGATAAAACACATAATCCATAGTCAGATCTAAATGTTTATAACCATATCTTTAGTCAACTGACATTTTGATTTTAGCAGACAGGCTAAATGAGAAATATATTCTAACAAAATGTTATGAGTTATAATTAATGTTATGGTTGTTTTTACACACCCGTTCCCAAAGATTGCTTTGTTAAAAACCTGAAGATTAACAAATGAAACTAATTACGCACTCTTCCGTGAGAATTGGTTTCCTGTTCCCTATTCTCAAATCTAATGTCAAATGCTATGTTTTAGCCTCTATTGTGTGCGCAGTTATTCGAAACACATCGCCCATAGTATTTTCTATTCAAGCTTTCTGACTTTTCACAAAATTGCCAAACATCATGTATAATATCTTAACAAAGGTAGGCCTGTGGGACCTGTATCACACTTTTTGAGACATATAAGATTCAGTGGTGTTGGTATTATTAATTGACTGTCTGAAATCCTTCTTGGAAATATCTTAAGCTTTACACCACCGATGTGACCACGGTTGTATTTGGGGTCCCTAAGCCAAACACCAGCCTTTGCCCTTTCTCTTGCTAAAATCGGGTGTCGCATTCATAATGCAACACCCGAGAAAACTCGACGCGTAACACAAAGTTTACTCAGGCCCGCATTTACATGGGAGATCCTCAGCGCTGCTTTTAGGAAGCACATATTTGAGCAAGTGTTTCCACCAAAACTACAGTCCCTGCAACAGTGTCCTGTAGCAAATCGGCTCTAGTCTGCAGCATAATTGGTTGGGGATTTAGATGGAAAGGGACTGCAGGAGAGAAAGCCTTTTTTTGGAGGGGGAAATGGTTCTCGTCCGAGGAAGAAAAGCTCTTTTCAGCGGGCCACAATGGGAGATTGGGACAGGGGAGGAGTCCCATCGTGATTAGCCCATTTAATGGCGCGTTTACTTAATTTCTGTATTCACTAGCAACGGTAAACAAAAGGGGAAATAGCACTCACATTTTTAAGTGCTGCATGACGTTGACGTTTGCCAGAATGTGTGTAGTATACAGGAGCAGTCATATAGGGCTTTTCTACCTACATCACATTTTAAACTGGGGCAGCAAATTAGGAAAGTATGACGTCTGGCAAATAAAATCTAAAACATTTTAATTACAGCATTCATTTGCGTTTTGTAAAAGACCTAAACAGTTTACACCAATATGATGAATAGTCTTATAAACCCGAGTCAACTCTGTTCCGGAAATAAAACTCATTTTAGGTGAGTTCAGCCCGCTTAGTGCATAACTTAGTCCGGGACCGCATAGCCATGATGAGCATTAATTCTTCCACAATCCAATAATGACCCAATATGAACATGTGTTTAGCCACTTGTCAATGTCCTTATCCGTAATCGGATGGAGAGACAGACATCATGCGTAAAAGGTATAGCAAATTGAATACTGTATTTGATTTAGAAATGTATGGTACATTAACATAATAACCACGCAAGAAAGAAACATTGAATAGGCTAATGTAAATAAGCGCTTTGAGCGACCCTGGGGCGGCAGAGAGGAGAGGAGGGGGCAGCCTGAATAAATGAAGTAATAACAAACATTTCCACTTTTCATATTATTTTTTCTTTGCAGAAATATGGCTGGTAACATATGTCATCATCAACCCCCCAAAAACAACAAAAACAACAAAAACGCCTAGAGCACTTCAGTTGTAAGTTTTGACAAATATTTTATGTAGGAACACCAAGTCAAGAAAAGTGAGGAAGGGATAGAAAAGAGGATGAGACGGGGAGAGCAATAATTATGTACAAGCATATTTCTACACGTATATTACAGACCGGGAGAATGATCGCATTATTTGAGATATACATAATTCAATATAAAATTTTGAAAATAAAAATAAAAATCTGATACAGTCACACACAATTCCGTTTGACATTTTTTTGACCATGTACCCCACACAGGCAGTGACAGAAGTGTATTTAAAAAGGTGCTTACGACTTAAAATGATTGTCTGATGAACACAAAGTAAAAACAGGATTGCATCTTGTCTGCATGGCCGTCATCATCATCACCATCATCATCAGCACTTGGACTAAAAACGGAGATGAGGAGAAAAATAAAAAAGCGACAAAGACAGCAAGACGATCTGTTTTTATTCCCTCTGATCGATGTTCCTGGTGGAGAATCTTGCATTCAGGTTATTCTCCCTGATTACAAAATAAAAAATAAAAAGACATCATGCAAGTAGTCTAGTAGTAGTGGTGGTGGTGGTAGTGTGGGGGTATGACGAGGAGGGGGCGGCGTGGGTCCTTTGAAAGCGCTTTTTAATAAAAAAAAAAAGAAAAAAAAAAACCACGTGCTTTTATCTCTTTTTATTTTAATATTTATATGAATCGGTCCTTTTTCATCCGCGATATTTCATAAGTCTTTTTTTCTTCCTCTCAGGTCCATTTTCCCTGTAAATATTTCTCTTTTTGTGTGTTTTTTTCTGCGTATCATACATCGCACTCCGAGTCGCTGGATGTGACGGACAGAATGGACGTCCCAGTATCAACTCTCTCTGTCATACTGGAAACGCTGGTGGTCGGACTGGCCGCGGTTGAGGGCGATTCTGCCGAGCTGTGAGGGGTGAGGCCGGCCTCTGACAGGGACCTCATACCGCTCGGTCCTATTGCTTGGTGTTGGAGCCTGGAGAAGAAAAGAGGCAAGGAGGGGAGGGAAAAAGAAGGGGGAAAAAATGAGAGAAATGGCAATTAGACCTGAGAATGTCCCCCCTACCCTCCTCCTCCTCCTGCAAAATAGGGGTTCAAACTCGCCTTTCTTTCCCCCTGCCGGCCCCAGCCATGCATGCATGCTTTTATCAAATAGCCAGCTTTCAGGGGACAAAACACAGCACTATTTAGACTACCAAATGTTGGAAGAAATGTAATGGGGTTTTTCTTTTTGTTTTTCCAGGAGTCTGCATGTTCAACGCGCAAGTCAGCAATCGGGGATTTAAAGTACGTGTCATATCACTGCAGAGGAAAAATAAGCTTTAAATCCAACTTTTACGAAAACAGTTTTAAGGCAGGCTTCACAACAACAGTCTGTAGCTGTTTTTCCTGCTTCTTCACCATTGGCTGTATATTTCTTATTTTTCCTCAGTGCTGCACAGTTTTAATTATATTAGAAAGCCACACAACTCTGCCGTTTTATAACCAAGTTATTATTATCTGTTAGAATAAAATAAAGGCCCTGGTGTCGAGATGTCATGAGGCTTTGAAACAGATGTATTTCAGTATGATGGAAGAGTATGAATGAGGGACACCGAGATCCAGGTTACTCCAATCATCCTAAATGTTTATCTCCAATCCACTCATGATAATAACTCCATCACGGCGGGATAATATCAGGCTGGAAATATATCTATTCATTTAGCAAAAAGATTAGAATAGTGTTCATATGGCTTAGTACTCTCCGAGGTATTTTCTAATCAATTATAGCATTTCAATGGAATGATACCACACTTAATGTTATGAATACAGCCTATGTCTTCAAATGCTTTTCAATACGCGTGCTCGTTTTAGTCAAGTAATATCCATAATATCTCTATTATCCTTTGAGATAATCCTCTTCAACAATGCTAAGTAACATGTGATGTTAAAATAATAAACGCACCATAGTACATGATAAGTGCAGCCACTATACGCTGTGTTACTGAAATCAATTATTTAAAAGCTTTAGCAACAAACTAAACAACATTTAAAATTATTTGCAAAACATTACAATTCCAAATTAATTTAAAGGTACAGAAACAACTATTTTGAGTTTTACTAAACTAATGTTAAGACTAATCTTGTCATGTTTATTTGATAAATGTTGCTTTTTCAAAAGAAAAATAATTCAAATGGTTGTTCATACTAGTATCATTTCAATAGTGTATATACTTTAAATAAGTGAACTCTAGTAATGGTTATTTACATATGTCAGCACTTGTAGGCGTTTATTACTAGACTTTCACTCCTACGGTAAACACCAGCAAGCTGTTTAGGCAAAAATCGCAGCTTCAGTTTAACATCTGTCTAGTTTGTGATTATGTTTTTGTTATTATTGTTGTATTATTTCGATTTAGTTAAACACTTTAAAATGTTGTACAATATTAGTATTTTTTGTCTATCTGAAAGTTAAATTACACATTTGCCAAAAATGTTTTTAGAAGATACTCTAAATGAAATAATTAAGTAATTGTGTTTTTAAAAGACAGTTTTAGATCAAAAAAACAAAAAAACAACAGCATTTAAAGTGTTCTCGATGTTCATCCTGATTTCACTTCATAACAAAAATGTCGCCGCAGCCTGCTCCCTCCCCCTGCAGACAGACTAGTCATTTTGTCAGACAGTCTCTCTCCGCAAATATAACTTCATGTTTTATACAATCTGACTCTTTCTCTATTGAATGTATACCTTTTAAAACAACTTCAGTACATCGCTGTGTTGGACAGTAAGGATAAAAAGCACCAACCTGTTTTTGGCTGCCGCGGCTCTATCTCGTTGCCTCCGGTTTTTAAACCAGTTTCCGACCTGTGTAGGAGTGAGTCCAGTGGCTTGAGCCAGTTCCCTTTTCTTGCTGGGGTTGGGATAGGGGTCCTGAAGGTACCACTCCCTCAGCAGGCTTCGTGTCCGCTCTTTGAAACAGTGCGTCTTCTGCTCGCCGTCCCAGATGGTCCGAGGCAGCGGAAACTTCTTCCGCACCCGGTACTTATCGACCGGTCCGAGGGGACGACCGCGGAGCTTCTCGGCCTCCTGGTAGTGTGCTTCCAGCCACATGGCCTGCAGTTTGCCGTGCGAGTCCTTGGTGAACTTGTGGTTCTCCAGGATGTGGTAGAGGTCTCTGAAATTCCCCGTGTGGAACGCCACCACGGACCGGGCGCGCAGGATGGATTCATGCTTGTTGATCGCCTCGCATGCTCCCGGAGCCACCGGCAAGGACCAGAGGAAGCGGCCCAGCCGCTCGATGTCCCCGGTCTCCTCCAGCGTCTCACAGACGCTCGCCACCTGCTCCGGGGAGAAGTTGAGGGTCGGTAGCTGAAACATGGACAAGTCTTCTGGAGACCTGGTGGTGGGAGCGCTGTTCGCCAGTAGCACAGGGCGATCAGCGAAGTTTGGCAGGAAGAAATGGGAGGGATAAAGCTCTAAAGGGGATCTGAAAACCATGGAAATGACCTGAGAGAGAAAGAAAATTATCGAGAAAAAGGAAAACCGAAAAAATACGGCCAGTAAAAAAGATTGAATGATTCAATGGCTATCGCCTAATGACACCAGCCTCATAATATCTCCCCCCTAAATCCGCCGTTGAGTGTAGCATTGAAACATTTTGTTTCCCTTTTCTATTGGTCTTCTTGGTGTCGTTGTAGCGTTGTCATGGCAGCCCTGCCAATCACTGTCAAGCGTGCCAATCATTAGCCAGTACGTAGCGCGAGGCTTTCACCACTTGTGCAGCACGCACGGGGGGTTATCAGAGTCTCGGATCTCCACAGCAACCCTCCCACAGCACCGCGCGCATCAGGCACAAGCCAATGCTCGCCTATCTGCTGAATGGAATGAGCAATTAGAGGGTGGAATATTATTGCGATCTTAACGAGGCTCGTTAAAGCTAAAGAAGATATGTAGACTGGAGATGCTTAGCAGACACGGGAGGGGAGGGAGGGAGGCAAAGGGAGCTTTAAAAGGGTGACAAATGGACAACCAATGACTGCAACTCCGGAATACACGTTTCGAATTGAAGCAAGTCAATTTGCACATTTCTGTACAGTTTTTCCTGTAGTAGCTACTTTTTAAAATCTTTTTCATCAGTCCATTCATTTTTTTGTAGGAAGGAAAGAAAAGCGTTAGGGTCTTCTACATCATATTTATCACTTTCCATTTTCCTGTTTTCTAAAGGATCAAATTATGACACAATCTTATGATATTTTGGCTTTTGCCCTGGATCCTTAGAAGCTTTTAAAACGTGCATCTTCGCAGTTTTAAGTCTTGGTCAGAGCATGACTTTGCTCGGGCTTGCTGGTTTATTGTCACTTTGTGTGTGATGGGTGCTGGTAGGTCCGGGTGAACGCTGCAGAGTGATGCCGCTCCCCCTCCTGCTGTCCCCGGCCTCTGCTCCGGGAGGAGAGCAGCCCTGGCCCCCTGCCCGCTGCCTCCTCTCATACTAACACAATTTATTGTTCCAAATGAATATCGATGCACAGCGTTTTGTTGATTAAACACCGATAATGGCATTCAGTTTGAAAACTAATTTTCCAATGGCACCACCCTTTTATGCCACCAGTTTATCACGGGTTTTTGATAGTCCAGCCCTTTTAATAATACCATTAGTATTGGAATTACAATCAAATGGCAACATGAAAGCTTCTTGGGGACATAAAAGCAGTTTTCATGTATTTGATCTAGTGGTAAGGACACGATCAATGTCCACATCCAGTCACAGGATTCGGCTTATAGCGGTAGCCATGGCGGTGTGATTTTCATGTTTATGGCTAAAACGGCTTCGTATTTAGACAGGGCTTATAGGGTGTTAAAATAGTGTGAGTTCACTCTAACACGAACAGAGCTCACATTGTGAAAGGGCCGTGTACAAGGCGTAGCATCTAGACTCCGCTTAATCCGCCCTCAATAAAGCTGACATAATGATCCTAAGCCGCCTTTCTACAAAATCATTCAGGAATTCAAAACTTTTGCTTCTCTCAGATTTGCACATTCTCCGGGGCTGGCCAGATAGACCACCGACTTCAAGCTTGGAGGGACAGTGAGTAGAACAGCTCCACATGCATGCACAGTCACTGCTAAGTGTTTATGTCCATCCTTTCACCTTAACTGACGTACTTTAACAAGGGCAGGTGCGAGCGTGCAATTACGCACATCTGTGCACTTTTACGCATGAGTGTTTTGGGCAAAAGAGGGCTGAATGAACATACGTGCACGCATGTTGTGCTGGTTTCTGCATGTGATACAGGGCAGGGGTTGTGATGATCCTGTTGCAGGGTCAGGCGTTTGGTTTGTGCTTGTATTTGGGATTGTGTGCGTGCGCGCATGCGTGAGGGGGTAGGGTATATCTGGGGATCAAACCTGTCCACTGCGCTGCTATACGAACCTCAGGAGAACTAATTCCAAGTGGCACTTGAATTGGTCCCGTTGCAAAGCTCTGTGGACTGGAAGTAAAGGCTGGTATTTTCATGCTGGTGTTAAAACTAACCTCCTAGCCTATACCCCCCACGCCTCTCTCTCTCTCTCTCTCTCTCTCTCTCTCCCCCCCCCCCCCCCCCCCCCTCCTCTCTCTCTCTCACAGAAACACACACGCACGGCCCCAAAATTAAGTTGAGAGGGCAGGCTTAGCAGCATTACTCCGAATATGCAAAGCCTCCCACCTTACTGGGTTCCTGGTGCACCAATTTAGGTGATCACCATTCAGTCCGAGGCTGCAGGTATTATCCAGCTTTATGTTTTGGAGGAGCCCTAGCCCTCGCAGGCAATTCGGAAATCACTCCTAGAAAAGACAAGAGGTGAAATGTAAAACCTGAATGGGGATTGAGGAGAAAAAGCCAGTGCTAATTCACATTCTTTTACATGGCTTTTGTTTACGCTAAGCATGTAATTAACACCCCCCAAACAAGTTTATTCACCTGCCGTAATTGTGTGTTTATCCGAGGGCTTGCTGAATGTTCCGAGCTGCGGGGGACCGGAGCTCTGAATGCACATCGAGCATTTAGCGTCTTCTCCGTTTACTTACAGCCTAAACCTCCAGACACGACAACACAAACAGCGTGTTGCACTTGAAAACACTGATATTATGTTGGTCAAGCTGACTGAGAAGCGTTTTATTTACACTGACATCTCTCTTCCAGCTTTACATTTATGCTCATTTATTTTTAATTCCCTTTGTCAAACTTTGTTCAGAAAACTTTTATACAAATAAAATTCGTTTTTGCTATTAAATACATGCTCAAATGATTTGCCCTGGTCGTTATTGCAGCATGCAATGGATCTAAGATGATAGTTAACACACTGGTTAATTGCCAATTAGCTATTTGCATTATCAGACTGTTCCAATAAGAAGAGCAAATAAACAAAGCTTGATGCTACGTCATGTATGGAGCGAGAGAGAGAGAAGGGGACCGGATAAGAGAAAGAAAGGAAAAGGTGTTGACTGAAAAAGGTAAGAGGGAAAGAGAACGAGGGCACGAAAGAAAAGGGTCTTGTTTTATGTTTTGCTCCCTCGTTGACCCCGGTTTGGCAGAGGCTGGCCAGAAAAGGCAGCACACCCCTCCCTGGCAAATACAGAGAGACTCATGTGGCTGCTGCTCCATCCTGGATTCATCTCAACAAAACACAGGGCGACACTTAGGAGCAAACACCGGTACGTACCCCATTTTTTTTATCTGCTTAATTTGTTACCTCTTAAAATATTCATGTGTAGCCTACGCGGTCCTATCAGTTTATTATACAATATAAACTAACTTTATAACATTTGTATGCCAACGTGATTTTAATGATATGGAAGTCAACGTTGTTTTTGTTTTTTTTAACATACATGTCAGGATTTACCGTTCATCTTTTTGCTGCTTTTCTCTTTCTCGCTCTTCTTCGTCCCTTGCAGAGCTGTGAGCAGAGTGCAGTCTGCAGACTTAGTCATCATTGGAGCTTGGGACTGGACGTGACACTGGTCTTCTGCTATTTCACTGCTCAGTTCGTCCAAGATCAGGATGGAAATTCAACGGCTGCTCCTGTAAGTAAAATAGATCCGTTTTATCCTACGATAATGCCAGTAATGTTCGATTAATTAATTACATTTTTTTTGTCTTAAATAACACGGATCAGGGCTTTTTATATTTGACGAGGGGTAATTATTAGCATGCCTTTTATTTTAGACACAAATGTTTATTTTTTATTTCTGTGTTATTGTCAGTTTTATTCCCGGAGCACCGGGCAGACCTGTGCCTCCGCAGAGCACATGTGTGATGCTGTCGGGACGGGGCGCAAAATCCCCTCCGTCCCATGCTGGCCATGCCATGGAACAGACACTGTGTCCACACTGTAAAAAGTATCAATCTAACCAATTCGTTAAATGAAGCCTTTTATTGAAAAAAAAATCATTTCTTGCTGAAAAGATGTAAAAACCTCTGGCAACGAAATGTGATAAATTGATCATTTTAATAATTGTAAATGTTAAATATAATGGATAATTATTAGACATAATGCGTGTTTTAATATGCCTTCGTATGTTTCTGCTTAGTTTTGGTAATGCAAAAATATATGCAGAATAGTATTTGGAGAAATTTCACCTTATTTGGGGAAAAATATAAAAATGATAAAATTAAGATAGAAATGTTATGATATTTTTTACAGTGCTGTCAGATAAAACGTATGCCCTGCTGCTGCGGCAATGTTCAATCATGTTTCCTTTTCAAAGCTTATAAAGGCTAAAAATACGCATGCTATTTTGTGAATTATTTTCTAGATTGAATGACCCCAAGTGCCACAATTAAGGTGGTTATTATCTTAAAGCAGTGAACAAGTTAGACAATAAAAAACAAACGATTCGTTTTGATTTAATCAAAATTATTCAAACGCGTGATTTTTTTGTGACAAAGTTGTCATAATGATGTGTAAACGTGGCGAAAACTTTTAGCAACGCTTGTACAAAAGTGTTTAACACCTCTCCTTCTCTTTCACTCTCTCCCTCTCTTTCCCTCCCTCACTCTCTCTCTCCTTTCTTTTATTGTTTTTATTGTGTGGTCTCATTAGGGGGACTTCCTGGCAGGGCTGGGAGCTTGTATCGGAGCTGTCCAATCAGTGTATTTACACGGGTTGTTAGCGACAGTTAATGAGGGCTCCTCCCCGGGACGGTAGAGAAAGGCGCCTCAACATTAAGATTTACCTTGTGTCAACTCGTTACTTCTAATGAATCTCCATGCAAAAGCCTCCTCGTACTCAATGGAGCCGTGCGCCCGGATCTTGTGTGTGAGACCCTGGAAGAGTGGAGCTGCAAGCCGGCCTCCCTCACCCCCTTTTCTTCCGCTCTCTCAGGGAGAGTTGCTTGTTTTTTCTCTGCAGGTCTGGGCTCCATGATGCATGCATGTATGTCTGTGTGTGTGTGTGTGTGTGTGTGTGTGTGTGTGTGTGTGTGTGTGTGTGTGTGTGTGTGTGTGTGTGTGTGGGTCGGTTGAAGTTGGGTGGTGCACAATAAGAATGTGACGTTGGCACAATCACACGTTGCAATGTGCAGTAAATTAACACATTGAGACTACATGGTCAGATGTGTTGCAAATTAAAACGTGTTAATGTGGATGATCATCACTCAAAGTGTGATCACATTAGAAAGAGCAGGAGGGAGTTTGTGTTGCGTTCCCATATCACAGACCAGATATGTCTTCCATTGTTTGGTGAATGAGGCTTGACATGTCAGCTTATTGCCTCTGCAGAAGTAAGTTCATTTATAATCACCCTCCATCCCCCACTGGTGCATCAAGCTCAGTCCGGGCTCTGGCCCCTCCGTCCACCCCTCGTCTGGCCCCCAGTGTGGCTTGTTGAGCCGCATCAGCAACACATCACTGCCCCTCAATTCAGGTACAAACTGGAGGAGTTTGGCGGATCCCTGAAGTGGACTCCCCTCTTACTCTCCTAACCCACAGAGACACCACTTAAAAATCAATTAGGCTCGTCTGGTCTCTCTCTCCCCGCCTGTCATCATTTCTGAAACAGGTGGCCTCCACCAACATTTGGGAGGGATTTAAAAGTAAAATCCAACTTGGAATTCGTATTTTATTTGAACTTGGACCCAGTTATGAATGATTGAATATGACCGCAATCCACATCACTTTCTTTCTGACTTTGTGAAGTCATTTGTTGGCTATTATTTGTTGGGGTGAAAAAAAAAAGAAGCTGAAACGTTTTCCCAGATCTTTTATTTGTAACCCCTATAACTGATTGTCTCTTGAACTCACCACACAGTATGTTTGCACACGATCATAGGATAAACCATTGCTCGCCCAAAATCTACTTCCACCTGCAGCCAGCAGGAGACAAGTCATGTTTCTAAAAGAATCTGTTATCACGGTAACGCCATAACAAATGTGCATTTTCTCATTTCGTCTCTTTCCCCATCAGTCACCCTGTCCCCCGTGTTAAAGAGCAGCAGCGCTCGAGGAGGCTGTATGCTCACTCTTCCAGGTAGACGAGTTGATTTGGAGGTGGAGAAATAAAGATAATGGGCGCACAGTAGATGCATTGCCTCAAGTTTTACATATGATGCTCACCTTCCAGTCCCCAATGACTTTGTTGAGGAGCAAAATAAGCCCTGCTCTACTCTCTCAGCTCAGTTTATTCCAACAACATAACCCCTTAAAGAACCATCAGTCACTCATCTGCATGTGTGGGCCTAAAAGTGCACTCTGGAGAGCTTACACCATGGCCAGATTTACATCAGCACTAATGTTGACAGCATTTCTCTTTGGAAAATATCTCTGTTTTGGACTTGACTGTCAAAGCTGATTAAGCGCCCCGGCTCTTAGATGCAGATAGGAGCTGTGGAGATGGCCCAGTGTCACAGGAGCTAACAGGCCGTAATTACTCCGGCTGACATATCGCTCTCAAAGATGACTAATGTGGGCATGCATACAGTGGAGGCCGCTAAACTCTTTGGCCACTCAGTCTCTTTTAACCCGGGTTCATGCTGCTGGGCTGGGCTGGACCAGCTTCACAGCTGATCTTTCCCATTTGAACATTTCAGTCGTGAAATAGCATCTTATTCATATGCTAGAGATCTGATACAACATAGAATAAAACTGTGTGTGAATGAGAGCAGCATGCTGTGATTCACAGACAGCAACACAGAACATACATCAAGGGTGGGAAGTAACTAAGTACATATACTTGAGTGATGTAGGCTATTATAAAGTGAGATATAGTCCAATCCCTTTATTTGAGCGCTACATGTATTACTTTACAGATGAATATTGAACATGCATATTGAATAATATGACATATTACGCAACTTTAAATTACTAAACAGTAAACAAATAGTTTAAATCTTAGTCCCACACAGATCAATATGCATCACATAACACACTAAAAAGGCCAATAATTGTTACTTTTTTTTACTGAAAATATACTTTTTTATACTATAATTATGAATATTTCTTTGAGCATGCTAACTATATTGATACCACATGAGCCTGGCAAGGACTTAGGGAAGGGAGACTCCTGCCATATCACTATAGTGGAAAATAAGTACAATTCTGAGCACTTTATTGAATGAAAATTGCTGCATTTACAAAGTGTTTACACTTGCAGTGGCTGCTAGTCACAATCATTTATCTCCTTTCACAACACAACAACTTCTATCTCTCTCTTTCTCTCTCTTTCTCTCTCTCTCTCTCTCTCTCTCTCTCTCTCTCTCTCTCTCAGTGGGTAAACGTTTTCATTACTGCCCTATTTTGTAATCGACCAATGAGAGTGATCCATAGATCCATATCGAGGAAGTGTCCCACTCCCCCCCCCCCCCCCCCCCCACCCCCACTGTTGTGTGTGTCTGTGTGGGTGTTATCACCGTGTCACCCATGATCCTGTCATTGTCTCGCATTTTGTTTGTTGCGGTGTTTGCATGGCACGCAATGAGCAAAACCGACGTCACAGTCTCTCGCTCTCTCTCGGTCTCTCTCCCTCTCTCTCCCCCTCCTTCTTTCGCTGCAGCTTTTGACATTACTCCACTCGATTGCCCGTTTACCCCCCAAGTCAAGTCTGAGACAGGCAAGAAGTGTAAAAGAGGTGGGCCATGTCATATCCGCTCAGTGTGCATGGGATTGTTGGCCTGCACGGCTCTGATAATTGTTCAGCAGAACAATTCCTGCACAGAGCCGGCAGGAAGGCAGCATATCAGAAACAGGGGAAGAATGGCTGCAAACACAGGCTGCTTCGACAACTTGCACATAGTTTTTCACTGCAGAAAAAGCATGGGTTTATCTTCTACTGTAGCTTTTGTTGGAGAATATTTGTGGTCTAATGGATTTATTAAGCAGTTCAACAATTATCCTGCTATTGTTGTCTCTTAAATATGTTGTCTTAACCTACTGTAACATTAACATTATTTAACTTTAAAGTAGGCCTACTTCTTTAAATTAATCTAAAGTACTCTGCACTTGAAAACCACTTCAAGGATATTAATAATAATAGCTTCTCTGAAAAATACCTGGTGTCAGTGAAAGTTAAATTGAATGACCATGAGAACCATTTAAATATAAAAAAGCCTCCAGCATCAGTCATGAACTTTGTTTTTATCAACGTTACCATAACACCTCACCTTTCTTTTTTAAATCCATCATTTCATTGGTTAGCCAATAATGTGAATGTGTTTTTGTTGTTGCAGAGGCGTCCTAAACTATCCCTTTAAAGTTGATTGATTGATTTTAATAGGTGATTAATTAAACGCATACATTGCACGTTTATTTAAGCATACATACCGTCCATCCTCTTCCTCGAGTTTGAAACGAATGCACTTTTTTGCCCCTCGAAATCTATAATAAGTTGCGTTGTGGGTCTCTATACAACTAATGTGTGCTAACGTTCTTATAGAAAAAAATATATATGGAAATTACGCCACTTGTGGATCATTGATTGGCTATTTGTTTTTTATTTTAAGCTCTAGTTGTTCAAAGTGGTTGCTAGACAACAGATTGGTTCCGGTGTTGCGGTGGTTCTAAGGTGTGATCACATGACAGCAGTTTGAACCCAGCAGCCAATCAGAGGTGAGTTCTGGCACTGACCGGTCTCTATCTGGATATTAGTTTACAGGATAATAACGGATGGATGCGGTGGCTGAGGAGCCGGTTACTCACGGGTGCGCAGCGCCAGTCCAATCTGATTTATGTCACGCTTCTCTGTTTGCCTCTGCAGATCAATAGCGGACGTCTGGGAGAGCAGGGGGGGGGGGGGGGGGAGACGGTGAGCCGAGCTGCTTTTCAGGTTCAAGGAAAGGTGCAACAGGTCAACAACAGTTTGACCCAAGAAGAAAATGAAGTGAAGTTGGTCCTTTAGTGAGCTGCTCCTGGTGTATGTGGTGCTTTTGAGAAATACAAACAATAATTTCGTTTTATAGGTTTGGGGAGCAATTATATTGAAAAATATTAGAAACTCAGAAAAAACCAACACTGTGCATATACGAAGTAGAATAATTGAACCAACATGATTAGAATATATGCATATATTTATTATACCACTCTTAACAATCATTTTTCTCTGGTATTGTTATTAAACCTGTCATTATTGTAATTATCATTAAGATAAGCTATAATTATTGTTTTTACAGTTCTTATAGCTTTATTAAAAATCCTAAAGCACTGAAATCAACGACTTACATTTAGCTCTTCTCTCTAAGATTCCTACTACTTGCATTTAACACCTTGGATACTATCTGTATGTGGAAATACATACGAAAAACATATTAAAACTCTTAATTATGAGAAAATCTTCCACCAATGCTGTCATTTGAATTTAATCCGCTTATAATCTTAAGAGTTAAAGTCTTAAATGAATATATTGTGTATGTTTTAATTTCCTTCGTTCTGTCTTTGTTCATAAATGCGTATTTCCAAAGTTTCCTTTCCTGCGCTGACAATGATAACTCATTGCTTCTGGTGGGGTATTTTGCCACAATGCAGATCTGATTGGTTTACAGTATCAGTAGTTTGTATCAGGTTAGATACGCTCAGTACGCACACCCACTCCCTGCTATTGAAACCATAATGTTTTCGTAGCATGGGGCTCATACACACACTGCTAAAACCATTGAAGCCTGCATGTAACATGTCCAGCTACACACGCAAATACCAACAAAAAAACGTAGGTGATACTCAGTGAAAGTCATACTGTAAGTATTGTAGACTAAGGGGAAAAAAACAAACACACCTCATATGCTTGACCTATATTTACTGAATAACACACATTTAGATATTTCAGCGTAATAATTATAAATATTCATTAATTATTCAGGTCCAATTTATTAGCTTTAGATGGCAGATGTCAAAGCGTGATGAAAATGTTTATGTTTGAGTGATTTAAGGAGCCATTATCCCGCCTGCTTATCAAACATTCATGTGTGGCAGCTGTAGTTGTGGATCTGCCCTGCATGTCTCCTGTGGCCGCATCACTTCTCTTCTTAAGCAACCACGACCTTTCCACTCAGTTAACCTGCTATCTTTTAACATTTCAGAGACAGCTTAGCCACTTCAGAGGAAAAATAATCTGGAAGGGTTATAGAGCCTATATCAAAGAACAAAAATAAAGACCATGCACTATAAAGAAAACCCTTAGCCTTTATGGCATAGCCAGCAGAAACGATTATTGTGTTGTTGTTTTCAACGAGAGATAGAAATACAACTGCAATAAATAAGGAAGAGAACATACATAACGTTTTTACTAATATACATTTAATTCCGTATTTTTACTTTGAATACGATATTGTGACATATGGAGTAAATTTAAATCAGGAATATTTCGGAAATGTTAAAAATGAACTAGAATTAGAATTAGTGGGTCTAAACGACTTGTAGGTTGCAGAATGCGCCACAATTTAAAAGCTTAATAATTATTACTCAGTTTAAATGTGACTTTAGTTGTAAACCAAACGAAAACTCAAACAATTTGTATGCAAACAAAGTTTATTTGAAGTTAATAAGTGGCGTAAAAAAGGCTTGGATAATAAATGATGAAGGGTTACGTTTCATTTTGAGCAAGGATGAAGTTGCTCTCGTCAAATTTGACACATTAAATATAAAATAATGGGTAACTTTCTGTAACTTTTATCTGATTATATGAATCTTTTTATTTGTTGTTTTCTATCAGCTGTTTATTCTTTTTTTCCATCACAGCCTACTTTTCTAGTTGAATATAAGCACACAGCCGTATGCTGCAACATTATATTTCCTTATCCAGATAGCGGTGGATGCACAGACTTTCCAGCGTCCATGTCTTTTTGTAATTGGCCTGTGAACACGGTGGTTTTCATTCTTTTGACGCTTCCATGAACAGCACTCCCCCCCACCCACCCTCTCACAATGAGCCCCATACAATGCTACGTGTGCGTGGTCGCTGTGCGGTATGTGGGCTAAATGTCGTGCAGAGGTAATGGGAAGTAGTCGGAAGGTAAGGTCACAGGTTCACGGCGGGGTTAAAGAGACCCGTCCACGGCTGCTGTTTGCTTTTTCTCCACAACTCCTCTTCCTTCCTACAGGAGGATGTGTCCGCAGTGCCACCGTCCTCACCCCGCAGCAACCCCGGCACAGCACAGCACACCCTGTTTGTTTTTCTGCGTTTATTAAATCTTCCCCCGGCAGGAAAGCGACCAATATCACCACGTCACTGGGAGCTGGTGAGTTTAGCACTTTGCATCCCTCCTCAGCTCCCTGGGAAACCTTCTGTGTTTATTCTTGAGAAGTCTTGTTTCTATTTATATCCCAAGACTCTTCCAGTTTATCCAGCTTTCTCTTCAGCATTTTACTCATTTTAAAGCAAAGCTTCTTTGTGATCAATCATCCAATGATCATAAACCATCAAGGGCATACTCTGCTGCACATATAATTTAATTTAGTGGCTCCACTTGTATTCTTTGCCCTTTATTTAAACATGTCTCATTATGTTTTCAGATTATCAGAAAGAAGCAAATGCACTTTCCAGTGATTATCCAAATGAGACTTATGCCCCTTTGCTTCACAGCTTCACATTATAAACCATATTTAAGCAGCAGGACAGTTAGGTAAGTAATTGAAAGGAAAAATACATAAATGTCTTTTTTTTTTAAAGAGATTATTATTATCTCATTAGGGATAACTGCCTGCAGGTCAGGTGGGTTATCCACCATGTTAATTGCCATTGCATCATTGTTCAGGCCTTTAACCATTCTACTGCACTTCGCTCTAAGGTAATGGGAATGACTGCTTTATGGAAATTAAATGTGATGTAGATTAATCCTTTAAGAAGGTACTAATCATTAAATACTGGGGGAAAATACACATTTTCCTGTATTCAATTCTATTTTTTCCTGGTGGAAGGAGAAGCCTGCTCTTAACAGCTGTATAGATAGGAAAAAAATAATGTAATATCAAACTCAGCACTTACATATTCTTTAACAGAATCCTTAAATTAAAACAAAAATAAAACGTGTTTTAAAATTATGTTGGTGTCACGTTTCCTTTAAGCTCTTAAACTGAATTGATACATGGTTAGGAAAAAATTACATTTTACATGAAGTAAAAAAAAAGCCTACCAGGAGTGACCTTATATCATATTTCATCCAAAGTCCTGTAAAAACACTTTCCTCCATTATACGCTGACATAGTATCTTTGCATATTTAATTGGAATTAAACAACTGAATGAAAACCATACAATGTTAGGTCAATTGATAATATCACGGAACACGCTGGAGTCATGTGTGTTACCTTTCAATATTTTCTGATTAAAAAGGTTATCGTTAAAGTCAGGACTAAATACAATTTAGGTTGAATGATGACAACTCTGTAAGTGTTATGCAACCAGGATGTTTTAAAACTGCTAATATCCTGAAATAAACAAAGTGATAGTGTCTGGTGTCCTGCTTGGAGGAACACCCCTGGAATCAAGTATGTATGCTCAGAGGACAACAATATGAATGAGGCAACCACACACACTCTCTCTGAGGGAGGAAAAGATGGAAGGAAGGATAACAGGATGCACAACAGAGGGTCAAAAGCGAAATGGGATAGGGGACAAAAAAGATTAAGACATAGAAAAGCAGAGCGAGACTGGAGAAGTCATATATCCTCAAAGCAGGTGATTGAGATTTCAGAAACACAGAAACAGAGTAACATGGGGTTTTGCATTGGAGAGGGCCTGTGTTGTTGCAGCCTTCCCCCTGTTTCCGTCTCTCTCTCAGTGTCTCTCATCCTCTCTCTTTCTCTTTGTGTCTGTATAGAGACATCTATACTGGAGAGAGGAAGAGATTTTGGTCGTCTGCCTATCTCCTCCTCAACATGGCGCCCCCGAGACCAAGCAAGCAATGAGAGTACACACACATACACACTTTTAGCTGCCACCGAGGAGAACAGCTTGGCTCTGTGTTGCACTGAAAACCCCACTTTCCCCTCAATCAGACAGACAGGTAGACAGCTGGGTGTTACGCTAAATCCCTTCCCCCATGTGTGCCTCCTAACAAGGGCTTCGCTCTTCTTGTCACTCTCTTTCTGCTGCTCTCTTTATTCCACCCCTCTAGAAGCGAGAAAGGAGAGTCAGCTTTGGGACGTATAAAACTATGATATGATTGTAAAATGAAGAGTAGTTTATGAATAGTTTAGAGGAGATGCTAGGGTTTAAAATTGCAGGATTAGTCAGCGGAAACAACCGCTGAAGACGTTGTAAATAAAACTTAAAGTGTCTGCAACAGAAGTGTTATCTGTGCTCTCTTGTGTCTCTCCACCCTGAACCCAAGTTCACTGTGTATAAGCACCACTTCACCCCAAGCCCACATTGTGTGTGTGTGTGTGTGTGTGTGTGTGTGTGTGTGTGTGTGTGTGTGTGTGTGTGTGTGTGTGTGTGTGTGTGTGTGTGTGTGTGTGTGTGTGTGTGTGTGTGTGTGTGTGTGTGTGTGTGTGTGTGTGTGTGTGTGTGTGTGAAAAGAGTGTGATGAGAGGGTGATGGTCAGGCCTCCTGACTCATCCAGAGAGAACTGTGTTGATACAGGAAAGAAGCCATGACACACTTATAACCCCCCCAAACACACACACACACACACACACACACACACACACACACACACACACACACACACACACACACACACACACACACACACACACACACACACACACACACACACACACACACACACACACACACACACACACACACACACACACACAAGCTGACAGCCTCTTCCCATCAGTCTTTTGTTGTGCTTGCCAGTGATAATGACCTCACCACATAGCAGGCCTAAGCCCCACTAGTCAGTCAGTTATGCAGACAAACAGGGAGCCAGTCAACATGCCATCACTCATCCAATTAGTTTCAGCTAAAAATCAAACAAATCAATTTTTTTTGTTATTTATTAAAGAAGCAGCAGCGGTGGAATGTCACTCAGTATATTTACTCAAGAACTTCAATACAATTTTCATATTTAACCTAAAAAAGCATGAGTTTATGAATAAAACTCATTGCATTTTAAGTGGATCTCGCCCTGTTTGGCTATTGTTCCCTAAAAAAGAAAAAGGTGTGTGTATTCAGGAGCCTTTGAAAACTTTCAGATTATGAAAGACATTCCCCCTCTAAACTTTTCACATTATGAGACACATTTGAATAGTGTGGGGGCTCAGAGCACACAAAGTATTATTGGTCCTGTGACCCCTACTGTGTTTTGTCCAAATCTTAGAACCATAAAGAAAATATCGAATAGCTAAATTAAAAAAAACATAAAGACAGAAACAGACACAAATCAGCTGACTCCTCTTAAAACTACATAAAATGGTTTTGTTCTGAATCTTAGGCACCCTTAGAACTAACACTTTTTTTTCATCATTTAAATAGTTAAAGCAATTTGTTTCTAACTTTGTTAATTTTAAATATATATTATTATTTTTTGTAATTATACAATTTATTAACTTTTTTTAATAGACTATTTTATTTTGTATTATTGTTATAATTATTATGAATATTACCTTTTTATGAACATATTTATATATATTTAAAAATCTGCAGGTTAAGTATTTGCCTGTGTGCATGCCATAAAAAAAAAGCTAATTCTCTGCACTACCATCAGGGAGACAATGCAGTGCTTTATTTATTACTTCAGTATTTAAGTAAATCATAAGTTGATTGTACTCTGCACTGGATAAAATGTCAAACTAATTCACTCTCTGTAAACAGCTGAGGTCGATTCAAAAACATGAAGCTAGCACAGATGTGGGGTCATGCAGCTGGTAGGAAAAGAGAGGAAATACCCACACACAGTTAGTAAATCTAAACTGACAGCCTCAAATCACAACACAATCAAAACAGCACAACAAAATACAATCAATCAGTGTGTCATCTATCAGCTCTTATCTACAGTCTTTTGTCAACCAGTCAAATTCAGTTCCCGAAAACGGTCCCTTCCTATTTTTCATTTAATTTAAAGCCTTCAGATAAGTGTGTATCAACTGTTGGGGAGAGATTAAAGGAAAAAAAGCTGTCTCTATTGTTGCCACTTGATGTGAATGCTCCCACACACCATAGAAACCTGAAAAAGAGAATAATGTGGTCTAATCAATTGTTTACCAGATAATAGCTGTGTCATTACCTATCTCGCACTACCTGCCTGATTGAGTTTCAGTTCCCCTCAGGCTTCCCGACAACTCTAGTGTGAAAGAAGAAAGAGCAGACTGAAATGAAACACATTTATTAATTTATTTAGTTAATTTAAAGGAGAGTCGGCGGTTGATATGCAACGGTGTGCCTGATGAGCATGAACAAAACACAGTGCTGGAGTTGGAATATTCTAAGAACAACTGTATCCGTTGTTGTGCTAATCCTAAATGAAATATGTATTCAGTAAAAGGATTAGGGCATCCAGTGTCATAAAAGAAACCACTTACCAGCACCAAAGGTAATTTGTAACCTTAGCAACTGCTTGTGGAAATGAATGGGGGATTAGGATTGGCTGCAGCCAGCGTTGTTCTCATGGAGTCAAAGCGACCTACACACCCTCACATGCACACACACACACCAAACAATATTTGTTAATATTAAGTTCAAGCACACTGAGCACATATGCAGGCATTAGAAAAGCTGTGCACAGACACATAATGAGGTTTCTCACAATGTACAGGTTAAAAAAAGTAAAACAATTGCAAGAAAAATAACAGGATTAAGTATTTTACGAGTGAGAGGCAGAACTAGAAGTGGGAACAATAAAGAAAACCAATCATTTTATTTATTCTTCGTGATTAAAAACCTCAGGCAACAGGTCAAAGTATTTATCAGTTTAATAATAGTGCAGAGCGGAATAAGCAGGAACACTTAAACCTGTCAACCATAACTTATTTCATTTATGAACTGACACCTTGCAGACAAAGGTGTTTATGCAGCCCTGTATCTTTTCATATTTGTGTGTCTGTGTGTGTGTGAGTGCTTTTTTTAACCCAGGCCTGTGTGTGACAGTTCTCAGGCTACAAAGGCGTCGACAGAACCTGTAAGTTCTCACATTACACTTAATGATGTCGACTTTTGCTTGAACAGACAAGGGTGTGTTGGTGTGTGTGTGTGTGTGTGTGTGTGTGTGTGTGTGTGAGTGTGTGTGTGCGTGCGTGCGCAGGTACAAGATATGTATGTACACACAGAGCGAAATGCAAACAGGCCGATGGACATACTGTAAATACATCACTGAATTAAAGGACATGCAGGAGCACACGCAGAAGTGGAGATAAATTCACCAGACAGAGAAAAAGTAGGAATGCAGAGAGGGATTATGTTCCACTTCTGTTTGGTTGCACCACCTTGTTGAAGACATCTCAAATAGCTAATTGCTTAATCATGTGGAAGTGACAATAGCCCAACCTAGTTCTCATCTGTTCTCTTACTCTCTGCCTTAATCCCTCTGTTGTCTTGTGTGTTACCTCGCTGTACATGCGTGCATTTGTTTGTCCCCTCAACTTGTCTGTCCCTCCATGTGACTCATCATCTATCTTATCTCACCTCATACCTTCTTGCTTTCTGTCACTCCCTCCCTAAGTCTGGGGAAGCTATTAAAGCAGTGGCAAATGGCTTCTTGGGTGACATTTGCTGACATTCAAGGAAGTGCATTTATCAGTGTACTACAGTTCACCTTGGTGAATGAAATCCATTTGTGCCGTTGCGATGGCCTGGTGGCCTCTCTCTCCCCCGTCTCCCTCCCTCCATCCCTGTCCCTAAATGGATGCCCAGTGTACAGGGAAATGGCAAGGTGGCGCACGGCTTCGCAGCTGCTCTCAAATGTCATGCTGAAGAAAAAATCTTTAATGGGCTAAGTGTAGCCTTTCCAGCCCTAACTTGTCAGGTAATCAGAAATCTCTCTCACTCTCCTCACCCTCCTCTCCCTCGTTCCTCAGCTCCCCAGGGCTATGACACGCCACTAATTACCTGTTATTCCAATCGTAGAGTGGGGTGGCATGAAAGAGGAAGTCTCCTTTAAAGACGGGAAGATATCACATCCTCCTTCTCATCGCCCTTCATTCAGGTAGGCTGCATATTTTTAGCCTGGTTATGATTTCCTGTTATTAAGCCAAGGCATAACTCTATGGCACTGAAGTCACCTGGAACATGACACCTCTTTTTTAAGTGGATGACAAATAACCCAGGGGATTTCTTTCAGTACTCCCACAGGAACCAGTGTTAACCTGTTGCAGATTGTCTCTGTTTCTCCCAGGGGGGTTTTCATTGTGACACTGAAAGACAAAACACACAAAAGAAACTTGAAAATGACCTCGTATTTTTTATTACATACTGGATAATAGACACCTTTGGTTATACAATTTGTGTTGTTTAACAGTGGGTCATATATGAGTTCAATTCTGAAAAGCAAACCTATTTTATCCAGATGTTTTATTTGATGTAGATTACCATTTAAACCCCATTGTTTCACATTGCCATCTAATTAGAGGATTTACTACTGCAGTAAACACCAACTGTTTAATCACACAAAAAACAAACCTTGCCTGAAGGTAAGTAACTTGCAGTTCAATATAACGGCCTTGCTAAATGACAAACATGTATGTGATAGCATAGTTTAATGTGACGTGTACACCAGGCAAAGATTTCCATTTCTCCCTCTGGGTGTTTGGTGATTGACAGCGAGACAGTGTCATGTAAAGTGCACACAACTACAAAAACATACATCTCACACACAGCGAGAAAGCTAAAATAAAAAAAGCAGTGGCGGCAAATAATTCAAGCTAGTTGGGTTGTTTTCCATACTGTGCATAAATGAATTGCACCATATTGCAACTTTATGTTACAGCTTTTGAATGCAGTGAACTCTGCACATGTAAATGGTAAAAATAATGTAGGATGAATGACTTACTTTGGATGCATTATGCATACTTATTTATTCAGTTAAAACATCTGTCAATAAGTAATGCAAGAGAAACAAAGCAAACGAGCTGCAGCAGAAAAGTAAAGCACTACTGTACAGTACATAAAGTTTATTGAATGGGAAAAAAACACCACATTATTATTCAGTTCTGATGGAAGTTCAACATGTTTAGTTTCCATTGTGATGGAGATTATTTTTTCTTGGTATAAAATCAAGTCCATACTGACATACTCCCTTTTTGTTGACAGGCTTCACACTATCACAACACTGCAATGCGTACATGTGTGTGTGGTTGTGTGTGTTGTGATTAAAATGCTAATGCCTGGTTGAGGTGCTGCTCTCCAGAGTGCTTTGTGCTGGACAATAGCCCGGGTCAGTGCGGTGCAGCAGGCAGGGGAAGCTGGATTGTGGGAGAGGTCTGGAGGCCAGGTGCGGCCATGAAGCTAAAAGACCCAATTCAACAGAACCCTTCACACACACACACACACACACAGACATGTTGAGATTGGCAAGTGTACGCACACCTGAATAGAAACAGGTATAGGCACTCCCACCCAATCCACAGCTTGCCTTCCGGCGTCTGAATGCATGAACACACACACTCACACATTTAAAAAGCTCATTCAGTAGCAGGGTGTAATGCTATTTTCCTTGAGGCAGAGCTTTAATAACAAGAGTTAGAAGGAACAGATGAGGGAGGGATCATGCAAAAGCAGGCGTGAAGAAATAAGGAAATCATGAGTGACAGGAAGACGTGGTGATAGCAATTGATTGACGGATTTGAACTTTTTGTGAGGTCCCGTCCCAAGGAGTATTTTTAATTGAATCTTTTAGATATAAAAACTGAGCAATGGATTTAGTTTTGTCTTCTTTCCTGCAGATTTCAAAATACACAAGCAGAGACACAAGGGTTTTATTCTGACTGTCATCTTGAGTTGCAGCTCCAAAAAGACTCTTCCACGTTGTCTGTGTCCCCTGTTTGTTGTTAGTGTATTTGATTTGTTTTTCTTACAATATATACTCTCGGTGCTTAGGGTGATTTGTAAGCACTGTTCACACACTGATTGCAGACTTATTGGTGGCATTGTCCTTATTCAGAAATTCTAGTTTTTTGTTTTATTCTAGAAAAAGGGGTCTAGCATCATGCATAGGTTGCAAGCAGAGCCTTTATTAAAAATAGATAAACATAATAAAATAAGCAAAGCCTCAAACTGCACGTTTTAAGTTTTGTACATTTGTGCTGCATACTAGCATCAACATATTGTCCTGGTTATGTTGAGCCACGTTGAATCACCGTCCTCCAAAACATTTTTTGGCCAAATAGCTAATATAAGACGCACACACAGACGCACACACACACACACACACACACACACACACACACACACACACACACACACACACACACACACACACACACACACACACACACACACCAAATGAAAAGATCAAGTATCTCTCTTCCTTCCTAATGAGGAAAATCATATCTGCAGTAATATTTGGTAATTATTAATTATTAGAGGGTACACTGCCTCAGAGTTCTTAGCAGGGTGATGGGGCCATGATGATAAGAGGCAGAGACACACTAATAGTGCCATCCAGCAGCACAGCGCTTCAAAGATGCTGGGAGTGGCAGCCATGACACTTTGAGGCTGCGCTGAGGAAGCCGCGCAGCAATCATAATTGTTTCTAGATCAAGAAGGCCGTAATTAATTTGCTTGTCTTGATGTTCAGCAAAAGGGAATAACGGCTGTTGGTATAGAGGAGACAGAAGGTTGTGTGTGTGTGTGTGTTGGGGGGGGGGTTGCTAGTTCCTCTCAGAGCTTCGAGTTATAATGAAAGCTGTGAAAAAAGCAGTAAGGACGCAAAACAGAAGCTTGAAGATGTTTAGCTATGTGCTGTCTGTGCACAACAGGGGCCAAGGTGGTGGTGGTGTGTGTGTTAGTGTGTGTGTATGTGTGTCTTAACGCCATCCCATTGCGATGGAATTGAAATGCCATAACAGCGACGGTTTGTCCGGCTGCCTCTCTCCACTTAATAGTTCTGCTGCGGCGGTATTTAATGCAAGAAGCCCTGGCTTTTTAAAAACTATTTAAAAGAACGCACACGAATCACAGTGTGCAGAAAATGACCGTCTTAATGAAAACAGTGTTCCCTAAACACTGCCCTGCGGGGGGCCCAGGACCTGGGGGAGTACTTGGGAATGCAGGGACCACAGGGTGCAGAATAATGACCATGGAACCTGGACTGCAGACTGCACGCTTGTTATGCTAAGAGGCAGGACTGGTAGCCTAAGGGCTGCGATGGGAGGGCGGAAACATACATAAACATGGGGGGGGGACAGTGGTTCCTTAATAACCTCTGGTAAATGGTGTCGAGGTAATTAAGGTGCCGAGGAGGAACGGAGCAAAAACACTTTTAGTCAGCTTAGGTTTTGGAAGTTGCTAAAACAAGTACGTTTGGTTTTCCAAAAGCAGAAGACGAATGAAGGTTGGATGAGGGTGACACCATATCTTCTTTGGAAATATGTATGGCCAAAGATAGAAACCATAATAGATGTTTTATGAAGGTTTAAATTCTGACAGAACGAACCCTGACAATAATGAACCGCCTCTCCCAGAATATTGAAAGTGGCCTGATGTTAACAAAGCATGTGACTCTGACATGCAGAGGATGCTTTGTTGTCATGAAGCCTTTAATCATGTAGGTTCAGCTAAACATAAACCTAAACCTGTTAACCAACCACATTTTTAATAAAAGTATTAAGGCTTTCTACAACGATTTGCATTAACCTCTTCTTTTTCAGGCTCTATCACTATAGAAATATACTTTTATTGAGACTAAATCCCTTTTTCCATTGTTTCGTGGCCACTGATGATTTCCTCTACATCCAACCTACACATGAACTTGATTCGGCGGTCACAGTTTACAAATGTGCAAAATAGGGAAGTGTTAATTCCCCATGTTGGTGTGTGTAGGTGTGTGTGCTGAGGCAAATGGATTTATGTTTTACAAGCACAGTGATGAACAAAGATTGCTGCCAACAACATGCAATGATGAAGGTGATGATGATAGTGATGATGATGACAGATTTGATGATAAGACAACAGCTGTCACTGATGATGACTGTGATGGCCCTGATGCTTCCTGTGTGTGTGTGTGTGTGTGTGTGTGTGTGTGTGTGTGTGTGTGTGTGTGTGTGTGTGTGTGTGTGTGTGTGTGTGTGTGTGTGTGTGTGTGTGTGTGTGTGTGTGTGTGTGTGTGTGTGTGTGTGTGTGTGTGTGTGTGTGTGTGTGTGTGTGTGTGTGTGTGTGTATGTACCTGACTTATTTCCTTCATCCTCAGATTGGATTCCAGAGCAAAAAGGTGTGTTGCTAATCTTTGCAAGAATGGCAGGTGTGTGTGTGTGTATATGTGTGTGTGTGTGTGTGTGTGTGATAGAGAGAGCGTTGATTACACCCTCCTCTCCAACACCAAGAGCCGACATTTCTCAAGTGCATGTAATTATAGTGAGCACATAGCCTCCTAAGCATCCTGTCAATCTGAATCAGAAAGAACA